>NC_037668.1:13817090-14117090 GCF_003255815.1 Theropithecus gelada | reverse complement strand
TAAGCTGTGAGTCAATTAAACCTTTTCCTTTATAAATTACCCAGTCTCAGGCACTTCTTTATAGCAGGATGAAATGGACTAATACAATATGATAAATCAAGTATTTAAAACTCCATCCATACCTAAAACGCTAGGAAGAGATGTCTTCATGGACCAAAAATAAAGTTTCTATCCTTAAGAAAAGGAGAAAAAAATATATGGAAAGAACTTACAGTCACAGGCAAAGACTGGAGCATCATGATCCATGGGAAGAGGAAACACATAAGCATCATCAAGGCCATAGTTTCAACACCCAAGCAAGGGTAGAGGCCAGCGTTTTAGTTGGAAGTCCTATTATTGGCAAAGGGCCTGAACCAGAACCCCTGAATAAGTGGATACCTAAAGAAGGAAGTTGGAATAGCTCCGTCCTCTTTTCTGGAATTGCACACAAAAACAAGGTGCCTACCAGAGGCTAAGAAGGAAAAGTCACCTGCATAATACTCAGGCATAGACCTTTGTGGTGAGTTCAGAGCTCAGTATTCTATTTTCTCAGAGGCTGAGTCTTGAGCCAAGCTTCAAACAAAATCCCTACTTTAGTGCTGGGCATCGAAACTGCAAATGTGCTATATACAGTGAGGCCATCATAGTCCAGGGGTACATGTGGGATAAAAAGTCATGGAAGGGGTCATGAAAAATTGATTGTGGTGGTAGATTCACAGATATTTACATATTCTGAGAGCCATTGAATTATACTTCAAATGGGTGATTTGTGTGGTATATGAAGTATATCTTAATAAAGCTGTTAAAAACTGCCATGGAAGACAAGCTCAAAATTTGAGCTTGACAAAGCATTTGAGGAAAGTCAGCACCATGAGTCACCATATACAACCAACTGGAAAATCACACCTGAGAAAATACATATAACAGAAAAATCTGAAAAAAAGACTAAAATACATTGAAAATTCTTAAAGAAATAAAGGATGGAGTAGCACCCACAGAAGAAAAACAGGATTTATGAAGCAAGAACATGGAGATAAAAACACAAGTATATCTTTAAAATGAAAAATAACAGCATTAAAATATGAAGTGGTTAAAATTAAGATTTGACAGAACTGAAGAGAAAATGAGTGACTTGAGAAGTAGAACTGATGAAATTTTCTTAGAGTTTCAGCACAACGAATTAAAAGATAGAAAACCTGAAAGAAAAATTGAAAGACAGGGGGACACTCTAATATAGTCTAACAAGAGTTTCAAGAGAGAATTAAGGGAATGGGAAAGAGTCAATAATTGAAGATAGAATGGTGGAAATATTTCTAGAACTGAAGAAAGAAATTAGTATCTAGTTTCATAAAGCTCATCAAGTGTTAAATGATAGATTTCTAAGCTCCACACTATAGATAAACTGTAAAACATTAAAAATAGTAAAAATTTCTAAAAGTTATGGAAGAGACAAAAAAGTACAGCAGATTTCTCACTGGCAACAATGGTAATTCTTTGGTATAATGTAAAGGAAGGAATCCAATGATTTAAGGAGACAGGAATGTTGGAATGTATGGATCATGTGGAACCCCACTTATTTACCCCTTAACTTTGTCCTAGTAAATGGGAATATAGTGGAGGTCACCCTTCTTGCCTCTTTCAAGACTTTGATGGTGGTTCTAATCTCTGTGATTCTACCATAAATAGGGCATTGCTTTGGTCCACTATTTTGGTTGGGTAATTCCAAGGATTCTACTTTCTTTCTACTGTGATAGTCCTCATTCTACAGGTCAGGGAGAAACATGAAGATTCTATTACTGTTTTGGTATCTTTATTACCAATATACACTCAGGAACTTGGGGGGAAACTATAGGATGTGTTTGTGGACCTACTGGGACTACTGTGATAAGGACTTAGATGTAAATTCCATGTATTTCCTCCTCACTATCTTGGTCAGGCAGGAAGCCTGAGCTGAAGCCACCTACCTTAATACCCTTGAGAGAGTGAAAAAATAAAGGTCTCTAAGTCACAACACCCATTCCCCAAATCCCCCCATTCTGACTGGTGTGTTACAGTGATGTTCTGCGTCCTCAGGATTTAGCTTAGAGCTAGTGTTCAATAATCTCTGAGAAGGTCTGTGAATTTCCCCTCCCCCGGTGCACAGTTATTTGGGAAATGGCTGTAGGAGGGCCTCCATGGGGAAGGATAGAAAGATTTGTAGTACATGCTTGTGACACTATCTCAGAGTTCTTTCTCTAGTGTTTTCAGCCTTTTTTTTTTTTTTTTTTTTTTTTTTTGAGATGGAGTCTTGCTTTTGTCGCCCAGGCTGGAATGCAATGGCATGATTTTGGCTCCCTGTAACCGCCGCCTCCTGGGTTCAAGCGATTCTCCTGCCTCAGCCTCCCAAGTAACTGGAATTACAGGTGCCTGCCACCACACCCGGCTACTTTTTGTATTTTGATTAAGGACGGGGTTTCGCCATGTTGGCCAGGCTGGTCTTGAACTCCTGGCCTCGTGATCCACCTGCCTCGGCTTCCCAAAGTTCTGGGATTACAGGTGTGAGCCACCAATCCCGGCCCAGCCTTTCTTTTATTCAAGGAGCTCTGGGTCTTTGAATTGATTCTGGTCTAGATTCTCTACCGTGGTGATTTGTGTCAGGCTTACGTTTGTCAGACCTCCAGTTTCTTTGATTACCCAGGCAAAGAAAGAATTTACTGAGCTGCCCCTCTATGTTGCTCGTAGGGACCCATAATCAGGTTAATACTTCCAGTGAGTCCTGTGGGTCAAACCTGCTGATTCCGCTCCGGCCCTGATGTTCTTTATGGTAACCATGCCTGCCCTACCTCTGGTGGCTAAGTGTTGCCTCTTCCACTCCAGGATCCAACCATCTCCTGTGAAATCAGGGAGCTCATTTCAATTGCATCATCTCCTACCTGCAATGCCAGCCTAAAATAATCTGGTTTACAGGTGGGATTTGTATAATATTCTGGCACCAGCAGTAAGTGGACTGCTGTTACAGCTCTACTTTAGGGGTGACCCTGCAGGATGGTAGAGAAGGGAAATCCTTCCACTATTCAGAGCTTTGAGTGGTATTTGTCATGGTGAACTTTGTGTGGAAGGACAAATGACCTGAGGTCTGGATCTGAGCCAATTCATGGACAAGGGCTAATGGTTTGCTCAAGCAGTCAGGAACTTGGAAGGAATGGACTTCATGGATTAGTGACAAGGAGTTTTGGGGAAAATGTACATAAGCAAACTAATCATAATGAGTGAAAACATATTTATTCCATGGTAATGTTCTCCCAAAGGTGTCCACAGTGCAGGAGACTCTCAAATAGTGTACAAGATTTCATGCCTTATGAATGTCAGTCAACCTCTTTCCGACTCACCCCAGTATTTTTCTCAGTGAGTTTGTGAACATCACCATGGTGGTAGGATTATGATCATAGATAAGCTCAACAAGTACTTTCCTTTACTGAGGCTGATCTGACCACACTACTGCTGAGTATTCAATTTCTTAGAGGCAGTGACTAATCTTGAAACCTTAGTCTAGTACCATGGCCTAGAGGTCTCAGTCTAGCACTTGTCTGGAAGGTTGATTACATTAGATTCCTTTTCATGGAGGAGGCAACAATTTGATTCTCATTGGAGCAGATATTTATCTGGATATGGATTTGCCTTCTCTGTCCACCATGCTTCTGTCAGGAACATCATTTACAGGCTTAACAAATGCTTGATTCACCATCATGGAATCTTTTGTTTTGTTTTTGAGACAGAGTCTCACTCTGTCACCCAGGCTGGAGTACAGTGGCACCACCACAGCTCACTGTAGCCTTGACCTCCTGGGCTCAGTCAGTCTTCCCACCTCAGCCTCCCTAGTAGCTGGGACTATAGGTGTGCACCACCATACCTAGCTAATTTTTTTTTTTTTTTTTTTTTTTTTTTGTAGAGGGGGGGTTTTGCCCTGTTGCCCAAGCTGATCTATAACTTCTAGGCTCAAGCCATCAGCCTGCCTTGGCCTCTCAAAGTGCTGGGATTACAGGCGTGAGCCACCATGCCCAGCCTGTCATGGAGTCTTACATGTAATTGTTTCAAGCATCACCAAAATGCTAAACCAACTGCATAATTACCATAATGCTGTAACAACAACAACAACAAAATTCAGTGGTTTAACAAAATGAAAATTTATTTCTTGTTCATGTAAATTGTCCAAAGTGTATGTTTCTGATTTGCAGTGTCCCTTCATGTGGTGTTTAGGGGCCATATTTTGGCTCTAGTATTCCTTAGAAGCTCAGCATTCTCAGCATTCAGATGACAGACAGGAGAAGAGAATGTGGATAATCCCCATCAGCTTCTTAAAAATCAAAGCCTGGAAGTGATACACATCACTTCTACTCATATTCCATTGAGGATAGCTAGTTACACAAATGGAAGGGATGCTGGGAAACAGTCAATCCCAATGTCAATTCTGTATGAATATTTGGCGAACAGCTAGTCATCTAGGTCTAATGTTATCTGTTTGCCAGGCAAATGCATTATGGTAATTATGCATTTGGTTTAGCATTATGGTGATGCTAGAAACAATTACATGTTAGACTCCATGACAAGCTGAGCATGGTGGCTCACACTTGTAATCCCAGCACTTTGAGAGGCCAAGGCGGGCGGATGGCTTGAGCCTAGGAGTTAGAGGTCAGCCTAGGCAACATGGCAAAACCCCATCTCTACAAAAAAAAAAAAAAAATACAAAATTGGTCAACAAATATCGGTGGACACGTTTCTTCCCCTACTTAAACACTTAGAATATAAACACACACCAAGAAATAAAAAATCCCACTCAGCCACCACATCCAGCTCAAAGTCTAGGATCTCTGAGAGATGTGCAGTTCTTTTTGGCAAGTCTGGATCTACCTCCCTATGGTCTGGTGACTTAGAAACTCAAAACAACTATCTGTGTTCCACTAATCATCACCAAAAATACAACATGGAGGTAGAAACAGGAACAGTACAGGACATTCTAAAATCCTCTTTCAGAAAGGGAAGAATGGGAGCTACAGAGCAGTCTCTTGTCCACCACAATGATGAAATCTTGCTTGAATAGACACAGTAAAAACCACCTGCGCCAATATGAGGGGAAATTTCTGGATTAGATCTTAATTCTGATCTCTGGGGGAATTTCCTTGTCCATTATTCTCCCTGGTACCTGGCTTCACCTTTAGAAGATTCTTCCGTGTCCATTTTCTTCCATGGCCTCATCTGAAATGAGCATCATTGAGTTGGCCTTCCTTGGAACTACACAACATTCACAGCCTGCTCCCTGCTGGTGCAAATTTGGAGCCCTGAGAGCTGTTTTATATTTCAGGGTATTTTTTGATTGTTTATTTTAGCCAGGATTATGATTTATCTGCCAACACAATTCTCTCAAAGACAGTAGGCTTCTAATCTATTTGCTTCCAGTCAATTGCATGTGCCAGTAGCCCAAAAGTCTTTCCTAGATACATGTCTTGGCACTATTCTAATTCTTTGTTTCCTCACCCTTATGCCTCTCTCAACTCATCTGAGGCTACCCTATGACCATCTGGCCACAGCGTTCAGTATGGAGGTAATAATTTGAAGCTGATCTTTGTCATAGCCTGAGTCCTCCTGTATAACTGTGAAATCTTAATGAACCTTTGTTGCCCAAATATACTTTGCACCTTAAGTCCCATTGTTTGAGGCCCAGAAGTTTCAACTTTTCCAGTCCCACAAGGTCCCATATTTCTTTACTCCCTTTATAACCTTTAATTTCGATTTCATGACAGATTACTAAACCCAAATCATCTCAGTGTCTGTTTGTGAAGAACTTGACCCAAGATCCTTGTATATTGACTATCTACCTATTAGGATATAAGTTCTAACATGGCAAAGACTTTGTCTATCTTGCTTATTACCACATCCCAATGCCTACACCAGACCAGTGTCTAGCACATAATCATTTAAGGTGCTAAACAAGTATCTATTGAATGAATGAGTGAATGGAATAGGCACAAATTGACATTTATTTAGTGAATAGATGAAATGAATTTAGTGTTCTCCTTGACAGATGTTCTGGTAAAGCTATTCTTCATTTAACTACATTCAGTGATGTTTTAGAGCACAGTAATGCTTTAGCAACTATCATAGGTTGGCACTTTGGAAAACTGCCTGGTTGGCCCATTCCCAGCTCTCACTGAGTGAATAAACGTGGTGTGTGTCTAAGACTAGGAGAAGCAGAAGACACACAATGGGGGAAATGAGGTAAAGGAGGGCTTGCTTACTGCGTGCAATCAGATTGGGGCAGCTCCACCACTGACAGTCAATAGGGAGAGGGAACTCTGTAAGCAGCTACCACTCTTCTGTGTAAGTAGCCACACTTTCTTTTGGCCAAGCAAGGGAAAGGCTGACTATCCCTGTAGAATGTGGGAGAGAAGGGAATATGCCAGTTCTAGGTGTTTCCCTCTGATAAGGTAAACCCTGGAGCCTGATGCCTGATCCCACTTTAATCCGTAGCTTTTTAATGTCTTTGCCAAAGGTGGAGCAGGGTTGGTAGGCAGCTAAAATTGGCTAAAAATAAATCCTGAAACAGACATTGTTTGTCAGGAGCAGGTGCTTTAGGAAGTACTTTCAGTTTGACTTCTGAAAATAAAAAGTACCTCACAGGACTATTGCAAGGGGAGAATGGACACCTGGTGGCAGCATGAAGGTTGTTTTCCTGTCCCAGCTGCCCTGAAGGAAGGCTGGCCAAGCCTTCCATCCGACCCCCATCCCTAATACCACCACATACCACAGCTCTGTCTTGGCTCTACTGGGTTGCTTTACCACCTCCTGCTCAATATAGATTCACAAAGCCACCACCTTCTGAGTCAAGGATTATAGAGTTTCTCAAAATAAGTTGCACTGAACAACTGCTGTACCCAGAAACAGACTGAATGGAAATTCCAAAGCCTTGGGACAAGGTTCCTATTCCCTCACACTTAAGCTCCTGCCCCTGGGCCCCTGTAGGCGCCTGACCAGGAAGCAAAGAGAAAGAACAAATCTTTCCAACCCTATCTTCCATTTTTGCATTGAAAAGAAGTTGGTCTAGGTCGGTGCATTTAAAGCCTTTTTGTAATAAGCTCTGCGAATACGGTCTCCTATAAGCTCATGCACAGAACTGGCCAGTGCTGATTGAACAGTCCTAATTCAATTGTGAGGCAGGGAAAGGTGGGTAGCTGAGCCTCACCCACTCTGTTCCCACCCACTCTGTTCCATCTCTGTCTCTCCTTTCTGTGGGCCTGGATGAACTATTAAAATCCCTTCTGTCATAGCTCAGGGCAGAGCAGTGTGAGACCCAGCAGGCTGGGACACACTGAAGAGGGCCAGGACCTGGAAATAAACTATACATGGGGCAGGTCTTCCTAGCTCATATCAGTATGGCACCAAGGGAGCTGAGCCAAACTGAGCATACAAGCCCTGTAGGTATGAGTATAGGTGGAGATGGGGGGTCAGGTTGACCTCAGCTGAGAAGAGAGGGGCCCTCTGGGCTAGGAACCCAGGCAGAGCCAGAGACCATGAGCAGTTTGATGTGACCAAAATGGGACTAAATGGTTACAGTGTTAGCATTTGCAGATGACATTGGAGAGGAAGCCGTGAAGGATCCAGGTAATGGGCCCTTGAAGGTCAGTATGGGAAGCCTGGATGTCACTGCCCCTGTCTAGGTTTAGATGCCCCAAACATTCCACCTAGGCTTTCACTCAACCTTATTCCTGGCACCCACCTTCCATCACCCAATATGAGTCCATCCTCCACGCTGATGCTGTCATGATCTTCCTGAAACACAACTTGGCCTATCCCAGCACTCCCTCCTTTAGCTCCTTCAATGTATCTTTACGGAGTAAAGTTCAAACTCCTAAGCCTGTCTTTCAAAGCCCTCCACCGTTATACCACAGCTTCCTTTCCAGCATGATCCTTCATGCACCTGTCCTTCTCCAGGCCCCACCTCTCTAGCTGACTCATTTTGGGTCCTCCACCCATTCTCCTTCCTCTCTGCAACCTCCCTTGCCGTCTCCCAGGGTCTTCTGTTGAAGATCTGTTACTCTTTAAGGCCTGGTTCTAATCTCATGTCCTTCAAAACTCCTTTTAAGATCTTCTAGTTTGAAATAGTCTCTCAAGTCACTGTATTTGTATATCATGTACCTACCCTAGCACTTATCTGTCTGCCCAGTATCAAAGTTATTTATAAATGTCTGTTTCTCCTATTATGTTGCGTGCTCTTAGAAAGCAAAAATAGAGTTGACAAAAGAAATACTTGATGGGTTTCTCATATTGGAGTTTATAAAAAACTTTTTGGAATAGTTCTACAGATATCCAAACACTAAGAGCAACCATCCTGAGCCTAGGACATCCTGATCTTTCAAGACCCACACAATTTCTACTCCTTGTTCTATGGTAGGTTATCACTAGATAAGAAATGCCACCTTGATAGGCCAAGAATCCTCCACACCCCTCTCAGGCCAGTGTTGCATCTAACAGTGGAGCCAGGCTGGCGATTTGGGGCAGAGCATGGTGTTGATATCAAAATATTAGGACATCATCCACCACACTGCCTTAGTCCCTTTACTCGACTCTGAATCAATCTGAGGTGAACACACCGCTGCTTAGTCTGTGAGGAATGCAGGAACACAGGAACTTAGCAAGGGAGGCAAATGGTTATACAGGGGGAAAAGCAGCCATCTGAGATAATTTACTGAGCATGCTTACGTGCCTGGCTCTGGACCAGAGACTCTGGGTGATACAACCCTGAAAGGTAAGAAAGATGGTTAAGTACAAGTCAGGATAATGTGCAGTAGACAGACAGGCTGTGTTCCTGAACCACAGGAAACTTAAAATGTTTACTTTGGAGAAACCTATGAATAGGAAAGTGAGGTTTCTAGTCTATTGCAGAGGAGCGAGGAGCCAATTTAACTCATAACGTAACTAACTATAGCATCTTAACATTATAGAACTCAAGCAGCTTTTAAAATCTGATTCCAACAGAAAAAGTCATTTTGCATTCCAGTATGAATACCATTTCCTCCAAGTACAGCCCTGGCCATACGCTTAAAGGTCCTCTCCCCTGCACAGGGCCCCTGTAGTGGCAGAATGTGCCCCCAGCCAGTATAAATGGCAGGGGAGGAGAGTTCCTGAAGTTTCTAGTGTTTGAAGTGGGTGCCTAAGTGTCCCCAGCAGCAAGGAGGAGAGGTGAGTGTGAATGTTTCCTTGCTTCAGGGATGCGAGTCCTTGGCTGGAATGGTCATTTGTGTGGAATGGGCATTCACTGAGCAAGATTTGCAGGCTGGGAAGGGTCTATTTACTTAATTTGTTGAATTGGAGAATGTAAGAACTGAAAAGATCACTTAAGGCGAACTAATCGAAGCTGCACACTTTATAGAGGAGGAGACGGACACTGAAGACTTGCCTCTGGCTATACAAAATGTGTGGCAAGACCAGACTATGAACCCAGATCTTCCATGGAGCAGGTCACTTCATCTGAGTTCCGTTTCTTCATTTGTTTAGTGGGAATGATCATGTCTCCCCAGCTCCCAGGGTCGTTGGGAGGTTCAAATGAGGACATGCTTATGAAATCTTCATAAATTGTAAAAAGCCATACAAATGGAAGCGACTTCTGCTTCTTCTATTCCCAACTGCCTCTTACTCTCCTCTTCAAACTTAGTAGTACAATAAAGTAATACAGGAGCCAGGATGTGTGATGGCAGGATCCCGAGATAGCCCGAATTCCACTAGCCCACCAGCCTAAGAAGCTGTGGGGCCTGTGTAACACTTGACCCGTTCTTCCTTTTTTTTCTACCCCTGAAGCTGACATTTCTTTTTGGACAGGCAGCAGAAAACATGCTTGCCCTTCTTACTCAAGCAAAGAGGGCCAGTCTTTGAAGACTTTGAAGCAGTCTTCAAAGAAGACGTGTTTGCATGGGACAGCACCAGAAACATCCCCAGGTGCCTGTCAGAGCAATGCTGGGAGCCCTTTGGTCTCACCCAGTAGGAAGCTGTAGAGAGCAGGGATTCTCAGCAGAAATTCCTTGTGAAACAAGAGCTTTCCCCCAGGTGCCACCTTTGTGCCTTCAAATGCTCTGGTTTAGGTTGTATGTACATGTTCCACCTACTCCCACTTGCAGATATTTTTGCAATAAGTTAAAAAAAATATTTTTGCAATTGTTTGCCATTGATGGGTTATTTGTTTTTAAATTACTTGGTGCCATTTTTAGAAATGTCCTATCAACTACCACTATTCAGTTATGGCATTCTATTACCGATGTGAGCCCACACATCCTGGCGCACTTTCCTATAAGAAAGGCCTTACTAAGTGCTGATTGGTCGATTTTCCTTGTGGTCCACTTGATTACAACACCTCTCTGCACAGCACATTCACAAGATTGCCCACCATAGCAACCACTCTGACAGAAAAATCATGTGTCAAATGTGTTATCTGTTTTAAAGCATAAAACAGCTGTGAGTGAAAATCATAATGGGAGATAACATTTATTAAGCAATGAATATATCAGGCCCAGTACTGAGCATGTCACTTGAATAATTTCATTTAATCCTTACAACAACCTTCTAAGGTGGGTTGACTAATATTATAAATATTTGCATTTTGCAAATGAGGAAACTGAGGCTTAGATAAGTTAAGTGACCTGCTGACAGTCTCATAGCTTATAAACAGAGGAGGTGGGATTTGGTAATGTTCATCTAGGTCAGTGGATTTTGTATGTGAAATCCTAAAACTGATTTAAAAATAAAGGTGCACTTCCGCATGTTCTCACTCATAAGTGGGAGTTCAACAACCAGGACACATGGACACAGGGAGGGGAACATCACACACTGAGGCCTATCAGGGGGTGGGGGCCTAGGGGAGGGATAGCATTAGGAGAAATGCCTAAGGTAGGTGACAGGTTGATGGGTGCAGCAAACCCCCATGGCACACGTATACCTATGTAACAAAACTTCTCATTCTGCACATGTACCCCAGAATTTAAAGTTTAATTAAAAAAATAAAAATAAAGGTGCACTTAATTGCATAGTTGATAAAAAGTGCTCCTCAGTGAATAAAATGGAAAAATGTTCTAAGCTATTGTTTCAGGCCAGGAAGGCATTTACTGTGATCTCATATGAGTCTTGTGGTCCAGAGAGGACCTTACATGTAGCAGGCCATAGATGGTTACTAAGTTCTGCATGGCAGTCTGAGGTACCCCAAAAGGGCAAAGCTGGGCCCCTACCCAGCATTACATGACTCTGAACAACAAGAAATTACGGAAGGATGGGTGTGGTGGCTCACACCTGTAATTCTAGCACTTTTGGAGGCTGAGGGAGGAGTATCCTTTGAGCCCAGGTGTTGAGACCAGCCTGGACAACATAGGAAGACCCTGTCTCAAAAAAAAAAAAAAAAAAAATTATATATATATATATATAAATATATGTATAAATGGAAAGGTTCCAAATAGCACCATCCTGCCCAAGTCACTTCTGTATTTATTCTCATAGATGCCTATTTAGTCTGTAGGCATGGGCTACTTGTAGGTTCAGTGCCAGAAACAGCACTGGATATTGCAGCACAAGTAACATTTTGCATGTAAGATGTAAACCCTCCTTACTCCCTTCTTCACCCTCTCCTCCTGTGGTTTCTTCCATCTCCCTCACCTATTCCAGGAGGCTTTGAGGTAAGGTTTTTTGTTAGTATGCTTAGTGAGTAGGAAGCAGTCAGGATAGGGAGGTGGGTGGGAGCCATGATCGTCTCCCTGTCACCACAAGTACAGCTGAGACTGTGCTCCATCCAGTCACACTCTGACAGCAGCTGCCACAGCAACCACACCCTCAGCCTAGTTTCCAAGAGTCAAAGTGGCTGTCCCCAGTGCCCCCTGGAATGTTGATAGAGCTGAAAACTCAGATTAAAAAATGACTCGATAAAAAATTGACTGAGTCAGAGTTTAAAGACTATGCCTTGCATGCCTTGCTCAGTCCCCCCTCCCCCTTTCTGCTTCTGTTTCTATGTCTTATCCGTACATGTTCTAGCTGTTATATGCAGTGTAAGGACACCACACATGTGAAGTAATAATGTGATGGTTCTTTAGAACTTCTCTGGAAAGGATCTCAGTAGACACGTGTTGAAGATACACAAGTAAGCCCAGGAGATCATAGGCGCATGTTACACAGATTATGGGGTGGTCACATGGCTTTTGTCAAGCTTTGAGTCTTATTAAATACTAATCTATAAAAGTTCATCTTCTGTTTAAGGGAGCCCTACACCTGGAAATGAAAGAACAATATCTATCATCATGAAAACACAAAATTATAAAATTCACTGGTAGAGCAGACACATAAATGAGAAAAGGACTCAAATGTTACCACTCCAGAAAACCACCAAACCACAATGATAAACAATAAGAGAAAAAAAGAAACAAAGGATATACAAATCAGTAAGAAAACAATTATTAAAATGACAGAGATAGTCATCATCTGCCAATAATAACCATAAATGTAAATGGATTAAATTAACAACTCAAAAGATAAAATTTCCCATGAATAAGTAAAAATTCATGACCCAATCATATGTTGCCTACAAGAAACTCATGTCACCTGTAAAGATACATACAGACTGAAAGTAAAAGGATAGAAAAATATATCCCAAGCAAATGGAAATCAAAAGCAAGTAAGAGTACCTATACTTATATCAGATAAAACAGACTTTAAGTCAAAACAGTAAAAAGATTGACTATTCCACAAAGCATGTTAAAAAAAAAACTGTAAGAAACAAAACAAAACAAAACAAAAAAGATCATTCTAAACATATATGACACCAGAGCACCCAGATATATAAAGCAAATATTATTAGATCTAAAGGGAGAGATAGACTGTAATATGGTAATAGTTGGCAATTTCAATGGTCTACTCTCAGCATTGGACAGATCATCTGGACAGAAAATCAGCAAAGAAACATTGGATTTAAACTGCACTTTAAGCCAAATGGACCTAACGGACATTCACACATTTTTTTTACCTTTTAAGGGCAGGGGTACATATGCAGGTTTGTTATATAGGTAAACCTGTGTCATGGGGGTTTGTTATACAGATTGTTTCATCACCCAGGTATTAAGGCTAGCACCCATTAGTTATTTTTCCTGATCCCCTTCCTACTCCCATCCTCCACCATCCAGTAGGCATAGTGTCTGTTGTTTCCCTGTATGTGTCCATGTGTTCTCATTATTTAGCTCCCACTTATAAGTTAGAATATGTGGTATTTGATTTTCTGTTACTGTTAGTTTGCTAAGGACAATGGCCTCCAGCTCCATCCATGTTCCTGCAAAGGATATAATCTCATTCTTTTTTATGGCTGCACAGTATTCCAGGTGCATATGTACCACATTTTCTTTATCCAATCTATTCTTGATAGGCATTAGGTTGATTCCATGTCTTTGCTATTGTGAATAGTGCTGCAGTGAATCCACGCATACATATGTCTTTATGATAGAATGATTTATATTCCTTTGGCTTTATACCCAGTAATGAGATTGCTGGATTGAATAGTAGTTCTGCTTTTAGCTCTTTAAGGAATTGCCACAATGCTTTCCACAATGGTTGAACTAATTTACACTCCCATCAACGATGTATGAAGCCCCAAGTTCAAGTGATTTTCCTGCCTCAGCCTCTCGAGTACCTGGGATTACAGGCACCCGCCACCACGCCTGACTAATTTTTGTATTTTTAGTAGAGACAGGGTTTCACCATGTTGGCCAGGCTGGTCTCAAACTGCTGACCTCCGGTAATCTGCCCACCTCGGCCTCCCAAAATGCTAGGATTACAGGAGTGAGCCACTGCGCCTGGCTGTGATTTCAATATTTTAAAATTTGTTGAAACTCATTTTGTGTACTGACATATGGTTTATCCTGGAGAATGTTCCATGTGCTGATAAGAGCAATGTTTATTCTGCAGAAAAAAAATTGACAAATGGGGCCTCATCAAACTAAAGAGATTCTGCACAGCAAAAGAAACTATCAATAAACAGACAACCTACAGAATGGGAGAAAATTTTTGCAAACTATGCATCTGACAAAGGTCTAATATCCAGAATCCTTATGGAACTTAAACAAATATACAAGAAAAAAACAAAACAAAAAAAACCCACTGAAAAGGGGGTTTTTTTGGAACAGACACATTTCAAAAGAATACAGACATGCATCCAACGAGCATATGAAAGAAAGTTCAACATCACTGATCATTAGAGAAATGCAAATCTGGCCAGACATGCTGGTTCACGCCTGTAATCCCAGCACTTTGGGAGGCCAAGGTGGGCGGATCACATGAGGTCAGGAGTTCGAGACCAACTTGTACCACAGTAGAGTAAAACTATAAATTAATAACAAAAGGAACTTTGGAAACTGTACACACAAATGGAAAAAAAACAACATGTTCCTGAACGACCACTGGTTCAAGGAAGAAATTGGGAAGGAAATCACAAAATTTCTTGAAATATATAAAAATTTAAGCACAACATACCAAAATCTATGGAACACAACAAAAGCAATGCTAAGATAGAACTTTATAGTAATAAATGCCTACATCAGAAAAGTAGAAAGATTTCAAATAAACAATCTAACCATGCACTTCAAGGTATTAGAAAAGCAAGAACAAATCAAACCCAAAATCAGTAGATGGAAAGAAATAATAAAGACCAGAGCAGAACTAAATGAAATAGAGACAAAAAAAAAAAAAAAACCCCACAAAAATTAACGAAACAAAAAGCTGTTTTTTTGAAGAGATAAACAAAATCAATAAACTGCTAGTTAGACTAACCAAGAAAAAAGAAGACTCAAACAAAATCAGAAATGAAAAAGGAGACATTACAACTGATGATATCACAGAACTAAAAAAGATCATCAGAGACTGTTATAAACAACTATACACTGAAAAACTAGAAAACCTAGAGGAAATTGGTAAATTCCTACATACTTACAACCTGCCAAGATTGAATCAGAAACAAATAGAAAACCTAAATAGACCAATAACGAGCATTGGATCAGTAATAAAAAGTCTCCCCAAAAAGAAAAAGCCCAGGACTGGATGGCTTCACTGCTGAATTCTGCCAAACTTTAAAAGAAGAACTAATACCAATTCTCTTCAAGGTATTCAAAACAAATTTAAAAGGGGGGAATTTTCCCTAACTTATTCTATGAGACCAGCATTATCCTGACACCAAAACCAGCCAAGGGCACAACAGAAAAAGAAAACTACAGGCCAATATCCCTGATAAACATACAGGTGAAAATCCCCAGCAAACCAAATCCAACAGCATATGAAAAAGATAGTACACCATGATCAAATGGGGTTTATTCCAGAGATGCAAGGATGGTTCAACATATGCAAATCAATTAACGTGATACAGCACATAAACAGAATGAAGGACAAAAACCTTCATATGATCATCTCAGCATATGTTGAAAAACATTTGATAAAATCCAAGATCCCTTCATTATAAAAACGCTCAACAAACTAGGCATAGAATAAACACACCTCAACACAATAAAGGCCATATATGACAATCCCACAGGTAACATCATACTAAATGAGGAAAAGCTGAAAACCTTTCCTCTAAGAACTGGAACAAGACAAGGATGCTTATTTTCACCACTCTTATGCAACATAGTACTGAAAGTCCTAGCCAGAGTAGTTAAGGCAAGAGAAAGAAGCCAAAGACATCTAAATTGGAAAAAGAGAAGTCAAATTGTCCCTGTTTGTGGATAATGCGATCTTATATTCAGAAAAACCTAAAGACTCCACCAAAGCACTCTTAGATCTGACAAATAAATGCGGTAAAGTTTCAGGGTACAAAATCAACATACAAAAATCAGTAGCATTTCTATACACCAAAAATGAACTAGCTGAGAAAGAAATAAAAAAGGCAATCTCATTTACAATAGCCTTTTAAAAATACCGAGGAATAAATTTAACCAAAGAAATGAAAGACTTCTACAAGGAAAATTACAAAACACTGATGAAATAAATTGAAGAGGACACAAACAAATGAAAAAACATCTTATGCTCATGGATCAGAATAATTAATATTGTTAAAATGTCCATACTACCCAAAGCAATCTACAGATTCAATGCAATCCCTATTAAAATACCAATGCCATTTTTTCATAGAAATAGAAAAAATAATTTTAAAATTTGTATGGAACCAAAAAAAGAGCCTGAATAGCCAAAGCAATCCTGAGCAAAAAGAACAAAGCTGAGGGCATCACACTGCCTGACTTCAAAATGTATTACAAAGACATAGCAACCAAAACAGCATGGTATTAGTATGAAAACAGACACACAGATCAGTGAAACAGAATAGAGATCCCAGAAGTAAATCCACATATTTATAGTCAACTGATTTTTGAAAAAGGCAACAAGAATGTACATTAGGGAAATGTGACCCTTTTCAATAAGGTACTGGGAAAATTGGATATCTATATGCAGAAGAATGAAACTAGACCCCTATATCTCATCATATTAAAAAAAAAAATTAGGTGAATTCTAGACTTACACTTAAGATCCAAAACTATAAAACTACAAGAAGAAACATAGGGGAAACACTTCAAGACATTAGTCTAGGAAAAGATTTTATGGCTAATACCTCAAAAGCATAGGCAGCAAAACCAAAAATAGACAATGGGACTATATTAACCTAAAAAGCATCTGCACAGCAAAGGAAACAGCAAGCAGAGTGAAGAGACAATCTGTTGAATGGGAAAAAATATTCACAAACTATTCATTTGGCAACTGAAACAACTCAACGGTTAAAAAAAAAATAGTTCCACTAAAAAGCAGATAAAGGACAAAAACAGATACTTCTCCAAAAAATAAAATAAGTGGCCAACAGATATATGAAAAATTCTCAGTATTAATAATCATCAGGGAAATGCAAATTCAAAGCACAATGACATATCATCTTACCCCAGTTAGAATAGCTATTGTTAAAAAGACAAGAAATAGCAGATGCTGGCAAGGATGTGGAGAAAAGAGAAACCTTATACACTGTTGATGGGAATGTAAATTAGTACAGCCACTACAGAAGACAGTATAGAGATTTCTCAAATATTAAAAATAGAGCAATCCTCTATTGCAATACAATCCAGCAATACTCCTACTGGGCATTTATCCAAAGGAAAGGAAATCAGCATATTAAAGTGTTATCTGCACCCTGATGTTTATTGCAGCACTATTCCCAATAGCCAAAATATGAAATCAGCCTAAATGTTCACCAGTGAGTGAATGGATAAAAAAAGTGGTATGTATGCACAATGGAATACTATTTAGCCACAAAAAAAACAAGAATGAAATCATGTCATTTGCAGCAACATGGATACAGTTGGATGTTAGTATGTCAAGCAAAATAAACCAGGCACAGAAAGATAAATATTGCATGTACTTGCTCATATATGAGAGCTAAAAAAGTTGATTTGGTCTCATGGAGGTACAGAGTAGAATGATAGATACCAGAGGCTGGGAAGTGGAGCAGGGGTTGGAGGGATGAGGCCAGGGGTTGGGGAGTAGGTGGGTGGAGGGAGATTAAGAAAGATTGGTTAATAGATACAAATATACAGTCAGATAGAAGGAAAGTTCTAGTGTTTGATAGCACAATGGAGTGCCAATAGGTGACAATAGTATATTGTATATTTCAAAGTAGCTAGAAGAGAAGATTTGAAATGTTCCCAACAGAAAGAAATGGCAAATGTTGGAGGTAACGGATATTCTACATACCCACATTTGATCATTACACATTGTATGCATGCCAGAACATTTCACACGTGTCCCATAAATATGTATAAATATTATGTATCAATAAAAAAAGTTTATTTCGTCCCACCCAACAGGGCCCATTACGATAACAATCCGGGAAGATATCTAGAAAGAAGAATATTGCCAATTACCAAACCTTTTGCTTCAAAGTGAAACTGCAACCCCCTTTCCACTGGCCGGACTCCAGTCCCACCGCAGCTGTCTTACTGGGTGGTGGTGGAATCTATATAGATAGGGCTGAAAGTGTCGAAAGCACCTTTATCTCTAACATTTGATCCTTCTCTAAACAACTTTATCTCTAACCTTTGATCCTCCAGCCTCAAAAGGGATAAAAGGCAGCGAGCCCACAGTTCTGACCTCCTTTGAGGTTACAGTTCAGCTCCTCCAACCTAGACCGCCTCTATGTAATAAATGTATGGAAAGTGAATAAAAAGAACATACATTAAAAACACAGGAGTAGGAACCTATGGGCAAGGGAGAAGGGTCGAGAGGGGATAAAGGGAAAAACTTTAAAAGGTTCCCAAATAAGACAATAATTATAGGGAGCCATGAACTGAGGAGTGTGCTCAACTCAATTCACAAAACCTGAGGTCCAATAGAAACTAAAAAATGAATACATAAATAACATGGCATCTTTCAGAATTTAATTCTGAGAGAGTGCTCTGGACTGAGACAGGAAAAAAAAGGCACTACTCACTCACAAAATTGACAGCCATTGGTTATTTTGGGAAAACTCACCCATAGTTCCACCTGGGCTCTGACTTGACATATTTAAAAATATATCCCCATGCAATTATTATATAGTGGAAGAAAGTTCAAATCATTGTAGAAAGTTCTACAGCTTTTTCTTTGTCAAATACATAGAAATCCAGTAAAAATGCCAAGAAAGGAAGAAATAGCCATGTGTGTTCCTGGCACATAACAAGTGCTTAATAAATAATTATTGCATAGGTACACACTTTCAGTAATGTATATTTTGCGTACTACATCTACCATAGACACACACTTATGCATGTTTCATGTATATTTAATTGCATTCTTTCTTAAATTGCTAAAATTTTCTTTCATTTCTTCATTTCTGTAACTCATAAAATCTTCCCTCTTTGGTATCTTTCTTCGTTTAGCTTTTTAATTGTCATTTGCTTGCACAAAATAACTTTCCAGAAACTATTCCCAGTCTCTCTTCTTAATGTATCTCTGTCCAACTTCCTCCCTTTTCTACATACACACACTCTCACATCCCACATCCCACAATCTAGTCTCCTTTACTTTAACTTCCTATAGACAGCTCAACATATATCTTTGAATCAGAATGTAATAGTTAACCATAAAACATTCAAAGATTTTATTTATTCATATATTTTATTGTAAACAAAATTAATCTTGTTTTTTCCCTATGCTTAACAAGACCAATGCCTTGAGAGAGCAACATATAGCTATGAACACTAATTCATATAGCTATGAACAATAATTAATATATTTACAGCATAAATTGTTTGTATAAAATGAAAATATTTGTCCTTTGTCTACTTGACAAATCTGTTTGTCAAATCAAACCTATTCCTGTGGCATATTGGAAGCATATTCAATTTAAAAAAATACTTTTATGCCTTACATAACTAAAAATAGGTGATTTATAGAAATTCCAAGATTATTTTTTAAGACAAATTTAAAATGCTTGTAAATAGAACTTCTTACCTGTTATCTATTAATATCTAAAATAACAACTTGTTTTTCATGATTACTGAATACCTGTCCAATCATTGGCTAAATAGTCACCCGAGAACCGCACCCCACTGAATCCTGGGGAAAATAAATGTTTTTATTTTAAGTAAAGTGATGGCTTGTAACAGTGCCAGATTTTTCTCACTCTGGCCCAGTATTAGTTTCTCTTCGTTTTCACCTTTCCCCACTCTTCAAGTCCAGCCACGTCTGATAATGAGTGCTCACAAGTTTGTTATATGGCTCTCCATGCCTTCGAAGCCCTTTGTAATTAGGCTAAAACTTACTTCAAGGCCCAGCCTCAATGTCACTTCCTCTGTGAGGTGGCCCCAGTAACCCAAAACAGAATTAGCCATTCCCTTCCCTGTGTGGCTTGGTATTCCTGTGGCACTTTTCACCCAGGGATGTGTATTTCCCTACGTGACTTCTTTGGTTTCAGAACTCCTTGAAGACAAGGACCATGACTTATTTGCCATTGTATTCCTATACATGCTTGGCATATGGTAGGTATGTAATAAATATTTCTTTCATGGATTTGTTGAATCATTTCTGGTCTGCATTCAGCATATTTTTTATATCTCTACTAACTAATGATGCCCAGCCGGTACAGTGGAAGTGGACCCCAGCCTCACACAGCAGAAGCCGACTGTCCTAACTTCGTTGTTAGGTCTGCTTCCCTGGCAACAGCAAGCCGACTTTACTTCCCCCAGATCCCTTTGATTCTCTGTTTACTGCTCCATCTCTTTGTGTGTTTCCCTAGAAGCGAGAATGACAACAAAACCTCTGTAATGCATACGATTTGCAAAGATTTATCTGCTAAAAAATGTTTTTGTAAAAATTCAGTTAAGCTTACCTTATATACTTCAGTAGCCCTCCCAGCAATGCCTAGCACAGCTCCTCGCTCAAAATAGATGGGATCAATTAATATGTGGTTTTGTCAGTGCTATAAAATTTCCAAGGAAGTTAAAATATTTCAGATGGCAAAAATGATACATTATTGGGATCTCATTTTCATAGGTACATACATGAGGCTGGAGAGGTTAAATGCTAGAAAATGCTGTGCTTCCCATGTCATTACCAACAACCCTTGCAAGCTACTGAGAGTTTTGCTTTTTGTTGTTGTTGTTGTTGTTGTTTGTTTTGTTTGTTTGTTTTGTAGAGATGGGGTCTTACTATGTTGCCCAGGCTGGTCTTGAACTCCTGAGCTCAAGCAATCCTTTCATCTCGGCCTCTCAAAGTTCTGGGATTACAGGCGTGAGCTACCACATCCAGCCTACTGGGAGTTTTGACATATTTACTGTGGTAAACTTGTTTCATAAACTCAGTAAAGATAGACTTCAACTCAACCCCGGTGAAAGTAACCCCAATTTTGAATGATAGCATCAAAATGGAGGAAGGTAGATTGTACTGAACACAGAGTTGCAGCCAGCCCCAACATGCCACTTTTGTATGGACCTCCAACCTCCAGATCACTTCAACTCACTATTGACACAAGGAGATCATAGATTTAGAACATTTTTGCAGTGGAAGGGACGTGAGAAATCATCCGGTGAAATTGTTCCAGCCCAGAGACCTTAGATGCTCAGGTTTACACTAAAGGGGCAATGGGAGAGCCAGTGCTATTTTCAATATTTCAAAAAAGTCTAGTGGAAATCATCTATTTACTAGCAACTATACAAAAGCTTTTGAAAAGGCAGGCTTATTTATATTTGTTTTAGTTAAGGTTCTGTCAATTCTGTGTTACAAAATTCCTTTCTCTTGCTGATTTAAGTCTTTGAGTAATAAAGGATGGAAAATGACCCATCTGTTGAGTATATACACAAGGGAAAGGCAATCAGCACCTCATAGGGATAGCTGCACTCCCATGTTCATTCACAAGAGCCAAGATATGGAAACAACTTAAGTGCTCATTGATGGATGAATGGATTTTTTAAATGGATACACACACACACACACACACGCACAATGGAGTATTATTCTGTCTTTAAAAGAAGATATTGCCATTTGTGACAATATGGATAAATGTGGAGGGCATTATGCTAAGTAAAATAAGATAGACATAGAAAAATACTGTATACTTTTACTTATATACAGAACCTAAAAAATATTTTAAGTCAAAAAAATAGAAACAGTAGATGAGTGGTTACCAGGAGTGGGAAGGGAGGAAATGGGAAGAAGCAGGTCAAAGGGTACAAATTTGCAGTTCGGTAGAATGACTAAGAGACCTAATGTACAGCATGAGGACTATAGTAATAACGCATTATTTTACCGTATACTGAAAATTTGTTGAGAGTAGATTTTAGGGGCTCTTACCACAAAAAAAGGGTGGGGGTAACTATGGAGAGTGGTGGATATACTAATTTGTTTGACTGTAATAATCATTTTACTATGTATATGTATATCAAAACATCATGTTGTTTACCTTAAATATACACAATAAAAATACATTTTTAAAAATGGAAAAATAATTTAAATGGCATTGTGTTTTGAGCAGAATCAAATCTTTTCAAACATAAAGTCCATGCAAAGAGAAATAGTAAAGGAGTTCCATGGTAGAGAAAAGTTTGCAAACTACTGACCTCATCCAACCCTCTCACTTTATATCTAGGAAAGGAGACGGAGGTGGAGTGAGGTGCTGGGTCACCCGACAAGCTAGAGGCAGTCAGGGTGAGCCGGATCCATATCTCCTAGGCTTGTGCTCTTAGGGCTTCTAAAGAGCCCTAAGACATTCTGTTTCCTTCCCTGAATCTGCCTTTGGTTCCTGATCTTCCTAACATCCCTGGATGGCTCAGGGAACCAGAGCACACTGCACCCAGGAGGAAGGAGACCACTGCAGATCGCCAAGAGCAGGAAAAGCTGGAGACCAGCGACACCCACTGCCCAGACTGTGTGAGAACTGCAAGTGTCCCAGGCAAAGGACCTCAGAACTGGGGCTCAAGTGGACAGTGTGCATGACTAATGGAGACAGCTGAAGGAAAGTACACTGGACAGGAATAAAAGATCAAGACAGCTTTTGTTTCCTGGAGGCAAGGCCTTCCTTATCAAAGGGGCATTGAGAGTGTCAGGCACTGACTGCACTGGCTTGTGATGGCATATCACTGGCCCTGCGGGGTGGGGTGAGGAAGCAAGTGATTTGGTAGAGACCTAGGAAAGAAAAAGGGAAACAAAGGCAAAGGCACAGAAAAACTCCCGGTTGTGTAGGGGACAAATTTGCCTCTTGAGATTTCCATGGTCACCTCTCCCATAGTACCTGATGCCTGCCTCTGTGACAAAACCTGATGTCAGCCTCTGTGGCTGAACCCACAGCTGGAGTCACCCAAAAGCAGGGGCAGGGGAGTTCCTGCAAGGGACTTCCCCAAATGATTCCGGGATGGGGCCAGCTCGGATTCCAAAGAAAGAAGTACGAAAATGCCAAGGTGATTAGTTAAAAGCATTTACCGTATCAGGTGAACTGTATTACAGAGGGGGCCAAAGAGCATCCTCCCAAAGGACAGTGACACAAGGGACGTCTTACCTAGGTACATCTGCAATGAGGAGGTCAGGGTATGGAGCTTATATGAGGGTTTAAGGAGTTTGACTCGGGGCTGGGGCTAGTCTCTTTCGGTGTTTTGGGCAAAAACTTAAACACCTTTATCAGTGCCTGAAAATGTTCAAGGGCCCCACTTGGGTTCAAGCCTGCAGGAGAGAACATGTATCTGGCTGGGAGAGTGGAGCAGGTGCTCTGTGTTTCCTGGCAGGACCAGAGAAAAAGTCGGGGGAGTTGGAGGACCCTGCAATAGTGTTTGTTTTATTCCAGGCACTGGTTGAGGTACTTTATATGCATATTAACTTATTCTTTCCTCACAACAACCCTATGATGAGGTACTACTATTATCTCTATTTTATAGATGGAGAAATGGAAACAGAGAGGTTAAGACTCTCGCCCAAAGCCATACAACTAATAAGTGGCAGAACTGGGATTCAGATGCAAGCAGCCTGGCTCAGCGTCCATGCTTGTAACCACCACAGTGGTTCACACCTTCTACTGAAACGTGCCTTTTTCCCCTCAGTCTCAGACTGTAGATTCCTGAAGGTCAGGAACTTAGATTTACTCATTGTGGTATCCACTCTGCTTAGCTGAGTACTTGGTACATGGTATGTTCTCAACCAATGTATTCTCTTTCCCCTCAGATCCTCCATATTCCTAGGATTCTAGGAGCCCACTGAGCCCTCATAGATTTCATCCCACCATCCCCACTTCAATCCCTGTCACCCAACAGGCTTGCTCTCTCACTAGCAGGGTCCCCTACTCAGAGTATTTATTTCTTTTTTCCCTTTCTCCCCTCTCCAAATCCTACAGGGCCTTCCATGTGACAAGGTCCTGCAATCAGAAATATTAATTTATGCCAATGTTAATCATTTATAAGTTATTTCCTCTCTTGGTGGAATTTGCTATCCCAAGTGGAAAAAATTCTATTTCCATTATTTCAGACAATCCAGCAATTCTTTAGAATCTGACTCATGAGCCTGTTCCCTTCTGAGACTGTCCCCAGGTCAGGGACTGAGTGGTACCTGCTACTTCCTTCAGTCAGTGTGATCACGGCCTCCTGTGGTGATGGCCTGCCTGAGAGCTTCAGCCAACCCTTCTCCCTAAGGACGTTCCCCCCCTCCATCCCCTCCTCCGCTCACTGGGCAGCCAACAGAACTGCAAGGACTGGAGCTCAGCTGTCCTAGGCAGCTGCAGTCCCCTCCCCTGATGGCTAAGCTGCCCACCTGAAATATTCTGCTGGGAGGCATGCAGGGATGTCTGGGGGGCTGTCGTGAGATAAGGTGGTTCGCAATCAGCCTCTTTGAAGAACTCTGGCTAAGAAGCCATGTGGGGAGAATTGGTGAGGGAAACTTTGACCCTGTCAGAACATAGGAAGCGCAGAGCCTTGTCTCCTGAATCAGTCATGAGACCTCTGAGTGGCCTCAAATGGCACTGCCCAATCTCTTTCATCTCTCCCCATTACCCAAGAACTCTCTGAATGTGGAAATTTCCCCCCAGGCCTTCCTGATGCAATGAAATAAGCAAGGGATTAGCACCCAATCATGAGAATTTGCATTCTGGCCACATCATCTACTGAGTGTGTGCTGGGCATTGTGTAAGCACTCTACATGTATTAACTCACTGAATCCTTGCGCCAACCCTAAGAGGCTGGCAACTGGTATGTCACTCTCTCTCTCTCAACCTTGGCAGTTCTCCTCCCACTCTGCACTTCTCTCTAGCTGCTGCCTTACAATGCTCTCCCATCTCAGCTAGGCTTCTGCCAAAACCTTTTCTACCTTCTCATACCTTGTTTGCTTCTCATCCCATTGCAATCATTCCCATCCTCTCTATTTTGATTGTATTGGCAAAGTCCCATAATGATCTCCATGCTGCCAATTTATATGTGTGTTTTCCTCATTTTATGTCATCTCTCTGTGGTAGTTGATGAAGTTGACTGATATCTCTTATTCAGCTTCCAAGATACTGTGTTTTCCCCTACATTCTCCTGTTGTCCTTTGAAATCTAGTTCAGACTCCACATCCCTCAGGAAACCATCTTCGATTTCTGCCTCTCTTCTCTCTACTCAGTGACCCTCTCTTTTGTGTTATTATACCTCTGAACACTGTACTTCCCTTCTTTGCTGTACTTATCACATTATACTGTAAATTTAACCCATGTATGTCCTCTATTAGGCAGAGAACTCCTCTGAGGGAAGAACCCATAATCTATCCTCTATTCCCAGTCTATTATTCATAGTAGGTCCTCAATACATTGCTTATTGCATAAATTCATAAGTGAGTAAATTGCTGAGGAATGCCAGGTATGTGGATAGCTCATTTAATATGTCTGCTAAGGAAAGACAAATGCAACTATAGCTGTTGGTTGGAAACAGGACTAAATGGTAGAAGAGTATGGTTTTGTATGTTTGTTTTGTTTGAGGGATGACTAAGACCTAAGAGAAGGGGTCCCAGGAGACAGAAGAGGTTTTTAGAAAAGGGGAGAGCAAAGCATGTTTGCAGGCTGAGGAGGGAAAGACCATGGAATAGGAGGAAGCCTGGAATGAGTGGGGGAAATGGCTGAAGCAAGAGTCTGTGAGGAAAAGTCAGGATGGGCCCAAGGGCACAGGTGAAGGGATTACTGTGAAGGCAGAGAAGGGCTCTCTCCTTAACCAGTTGGGACCCTGCCCTTCACAGCTGCTGCCAGCGCTTGACCACTCCCTCAGCTGGGATTTCCACTTCCTCAGGCATCAGCACACCCATTACCACCTCAGCTGCTGCCACTGCAGAGACCCAGGGAACAGGTGCTGCTTCTCCTCTCAGTAATTCCTGAACTCTGAGGGCAGCAGAGTCACCACCCAGATGTTAAAAATGCCTCTCTTAGGCCACAGCATAGAGCCGCCATGTGCCCCTAGAGCCCTTACAGCAGCCCTAGCTCCAGAGCTTCTTTGCTGACTTGCTCCTCCTGCTTAGTATAATTCCCTGCTTAGCTGGAGGGCCTGGCAGGGCCAGAAGACACTGTGGGTGAGACCTCGCTGTTACCAGAAATGGGTCCCGATCCAGAACCCAGGAGGGAGCTCTTGGTTCTTGGATCTCACACAAGAAAGAATTAATGGTGGGTCCACAGAGTAGAGTGATAGCAAGTTTATTAAGAAAGTAAAGGAATAGAAAATGGATACTCCATAGGCAGAGCAGCAGCATGGGCCACTCAGTAGCTTATACTTATTGTTACTTCTTGATTATATGCTAAACAAAAGGTAAATTTTTCCTGAGTTTTCTAGAAAAGGGATGGGTAATTCCCAGAACTGAGGGTTCCTCCCCTTTTTAGACCATAGAGGGTAACTTCCTGACATTGTACAATATTTGTAAACTGTCACAGTGCTGGTGGGCATGTCGTTTAGCATACTGATGCATTATAATTAGCATATAATGAGCAGTGAGGATGACCAGAGATCACACTCATCGCCATCTTGGTTTTGGTGGGTTTCGGCTGGCATCTTTACTGCAACCTGTTTTATCAGCATGGTCTTTGTGACCTACATCTTGTGCCAACCTCCTGTCTCATCGTGTAACTAAGAATGCCTTAACCTCCTGGGACCGCAGCCCAGTAGGTCTCAGCCTTATTTTACCCAGCCCCTATTCAAAATGGAGTTGCTCTGGTTCAAACGCCTCTGACTCTATTATTTTTGTATATACTGGGCACAAAATGGTCCAAAAAAACACAAACAAAAAATGACTCTAACTTTATGTGTGTGTTGGTGGTGGTGGTTCCAATGAGGGAAAATTTGTTTTTATATCTGTTAGATCTGGGTTCAGGGTCCAGCCTATGCAAGGGGAGCGGGTGGATAGCTGGAAGAACACTTGTGGGGGCCATAGGTAGGTGAAATATGGCTTTATTCAGTAGCTCTCTCATCAGCAGCTCTCTTACACTGTTTGCTTTGTTATGGCTGCTTGAGTCAACCACTCCCATGCATAGCTGTGCAGCCAGCTCTCCTTTGTCTTCAGGGTCAGTATCTTAACTCTTTCTTTCTCTGGGCACAAGCCAGTTCCTGGCTCTCCCCTGCCTGCCTGCAAGACAGACAGCTTTGGCTCTCTCTCTCTCTCTGGGCACCAGTTTGCAGAGGCATGTCGACCTATGTCCAGAAGCTGAGCCAATCCATGTTCCCCATGCACAGCATCAGCAGGGCAGTTATACCTTTTCAAATAATAGTGGCTCCAAGGCAAGTATGAACTTATGCAAACAGGTTGTATAAAAAGTGGAGTAGGCAGAAGATGGGTGATTTCTGCATTTCCAACTGAGGTACCGGGTTCATCTCACTGGGGCTTGTCAGACAGTGGGTGCAGGACAGTGAGTGCAGCCCAGTGAGCATGAGCCGAAGCAGGGCGAGGCACTGCCTCACCTGGGAAGTGCAAGGGGTCAGGGAATTCCCTTTCCTAGCCAAGGGAAGCTGTGACAGACCTGGAAAATTGAGTCACTCTCACCCTAATACTGTGCTTTTCCAATGGTCTTAGCAAACAGCACACCAGGAGATTGTATCCCACACCTGGCTCAGAGGGTCCCACACACATGGAACCTTGCTAGCACAGCAGTCTGAGATTGAACTGCAAGGCAGCAGTGAGGCTGGGGTAGGGGCACCCGCCATTGCTGTGGTTTGAGTAGGTAAACAAAGCCGCCCAGGAAGCTCTAACTGGGTGGAGCCCACCTCAGCTCAAAGAGGCCTGCTTGCCTCTGTAGACTCCACCTCTGGGGGCAGTGCATAGCTGAACAAACGGCAGCAGAAACCTCTGCAGACTTAAATGTCCCTGTCTGACAGCTTTGAAGAGAGTAGTGGTTCTCCCAGCACAGAGTTTGAGATCTGAGAAGAGACAGACTGACTCCTCAAGTGGGTCCCCGAGTAGCCTAACTGGGAGGCACCCCTCAGTAGGGGCAGACTGACACCCCAGACGGCCAGGTACCCCTCTGAGATGAAGCTTCCAGAGGAATGATCAGGCAGCAACATTTGCTGTTCAGCAATATTTGCTGTTCTGCAGCCTCCACTGCTGATACCCAGGCAAACAGGGTCTGGAGTGGACCTCCAGCAAACTCCAACAGACCTGCAGCTGAGGGTCCTGACTGTTAGAAGGAAAACTAACAAACAGAAAAGACAGCCACACCAAAACTCCATCTGTACATCACCATCATCAAAGACCAAAGGTAGATACAACCACAAAGATGGGGAAAAACAGCAGAAAAGCTGAAAATTCTAAAAATCAGAGCGCCTCTCCCCCTCCAAAGGAATGCAGCTCCTCACCAGCAAAGAAACAAAGCTGGATGGAAAATGACTTTGACAAGTTCATAGAAGTAGGCGTCAGACGATCAAACTTCTCCAAGCTAAAGGAGGAAGTTCGAACCATCACAAAGAAGCTAAAAACCTAGAAAAAAGATTAGACGAATGGCTAACTGGAATAACCAGTGTAAAGAAGTCCTTAAATGACCTGATGGAGCTGAAAACCATGGCAGAAGAACGACATGATGAATGCACAAGCTTCAGTAGCTGATTCGATCAAGTGGAAGAAAGGGTATCAGTGATGGAAGATCAAATGAATGAAATGAAGTGAAAAGAGAAGTTTAGAGAAAAAAGAGCAAAAAGAAATGAACAAAGCCTCCAAGAAATATGGGACTATGTGAAAAGACCAAATCTACGTCTGATTGGTGGACCTGAAAGTGACAGGGAGAATGGAACCAAGTTGGAAAACAGTCTGCAGGATATTATCCAGGAGAACTTCCCCAACCTGGCAAGGCAGGCCAACATTCAAATTGAGGAAATACACAGAACGCCACAAAGATACTCCTTGAGAAGAGCAACTCCAAGACACATAATAGTCAGATTCACCAAAGTTGAAATGAAGGAAAAAATGTTAAGGGCAGCCAGAGAGAAAGGTCAGGTTACCCACAAAGGGAAGCCCATCAGACTAACAGTAGATCTCTCAGCAGAAACTCTATGAGCCAGAAGAGAGTGGGGCCCAATATTCAACATTCTTAAAGAAAAGAATTTTCAACCCAGAATTTCATATCCAGCCAAACTAAGTTTCATAAGTGAAGGAGAAATAAAATCCTTTACAGACAAGCAAATGCTGAGAGATTTTGTCACCACCAGGCCTGCCCTACAAGAGATCCTGAAGGAAGCACTAAATATGTAAAGGAACAACTGGTACCAGCCACTGTAAAAACATGCCAAATTGTAAAGACCATTGATGCTAGGAAGAAACTGCAACAACTAACGAGCAAAATAATCACCTAACATCATAATAACAGGATCAAATTCACAAATAACAATATTAACCTTAAATGTAAATGGGCTAAATGCTCCAATAAAAAGACACAGACTGGAAAATTGTATAAAGAGTCAAGACCCATCAGTGTGAGGTATTCAGGAAACCCATCTTACGTGCAGAGACACACATAGGCTCAAAATAAAGGGATGGAGGAAAATCTACCAAGCAAATGGAAAACAAAAAAAAGCAGGGGTTGCAATCCTACTCTCTGATAAAACAGACTTTAAACCAACAAAGATCAAAAGAGACAAAGAAGGCCATTACACAATGGTAAAGAGATCAATTCAACAAGAAGAGCTAACTATCCTAAATATATATGCATCCAATACGGGAGCACCCAGATTCATAAAGCAAGTCCTTAGAGACCTACAAAGAGACTTAGACTCCCATACAATAATAATGGGAGACTTTAACAGCCCACTGTCAACATGAGACAGATCAACGAGACAGAAAGTTAACAAGGATATCCAGGAATTGAACTCAGCTCTGCACCAAGCAGACCTAATAGACATCTACAGAACTCTCCACCCCAAATCAACAGAATATACATTCTTCTCAGCACCACATCACACTTATTCCAAAATTGATCACATAGTTGGAAGTAAAGCACTCCTCAGCAAATGTACAAGAACAGAAATTATAACAAACTGTCTCTCAGACCACAGTGCAGTCTAACTAGAACTCAGGATTAAGAAACTCACTCAAACTGCTCAACTACATGGAAACTGGACAACCTGCTCCTGAATGACTACTGGGTACATAACGAAATAAGGCAGAAATAAAGATGTTCTTTGAAAACAACGAGAACAAAGACATAACATACCAGAATCTCTGGGACACATTTAAAGCAGTGTGTAGAGGGAAATTTATAGCACTAAATGCCCGCAAGAGAAAGCAGGAAAGATCTAAAACTGACACTCTAAAATCACAATCAGAAGAACTAGAGAAGCAAGAGCAAACACATTCAAAAGCTAGCAGAAGGCAAGAAATAACTAAGATCAGAGCAGAACTGAAGGAGATAGAGACACAAAAAACCCTTTAAAAAATCAAAGAACCCAGGAGTTGCTTTTTTGAAAAGATCAACAAAATCGATAGACCACTAGCAAGACTAATAAAGAATAAAAGAGAGAAGAATCCAACAGATACAATAAAAAAATGATAAAGGGGATATCACCGCTGATCCCACAGAAATACAAACTACTATCAGAGAATACTATAAACACCTCTATGCAAATAAACTAGAAAATCTAGAAGAAATGGATAAATTCCTGGACACATACACCCTCCCAAGACTAAACGAGGAAGAAGTTGAATCCCTAAATAGACCAATAACAGGCTCTGAAATTGAGGCAATAATTAATAGCCTACCAACCAAAAAAAGTCCAGGACCAGATGGATTCACAGCCAAATTCTACCAGAGGTACAAGGACGAGCTGGTACCATTTCTTCTGAAACAATTCCAATCAATAGAAAAAGAGGGAATCCTCCCTAATTCATTTTATGAGGCCAACATCACCCTGATACCAAAACCTGGCAGAGACAAAACAAAAAAAGAGAATTTTAGACCAATATTTCTGATGAACATCGATGCAAAAATCCTCAATAAAATACTGGCAAGCTGAATCCAGCAGCACATCAAAAAGCTTATCCACCATGATCAAGTTGGCTTCATCCCTGGGATGCAAGACTGGTTCAACATATGCAAATCAATAAACGTAATCCAGCATATAAACAGAACCAAAGAAAAAAAACACATGATTATCTCAATAGATGCAGAAAAGGCCTTTGACAAAATTCAACAGCCCTTCATGCTAAAAACTCTCAATAAATTAGGTATTGATGGGACGTATCTCAAAATAATAGGAGCTATTTATGACAAACCCACAGCCAATATCATACTGAATGGGCAAAAATGAGAAGTATTCCCTTTGAAAACTGGCACAAGACAGGGATGCCCTCTCTCACCACTCCTATTCAACATAATGTTGGAAGTTCTGGCCAGGGCGATCAGACAAGAGAAAGAAATAAAGGGTATCCAATTAGGAAAAGAGGAAGTCAAATTATTCCTGTTTGCAGATGACATGATTGTATATTTAGAAAACCCCATCATCTCAGCCCAAAATCTCCTTAAGCTGATAAGCAACTTCAGCAAAGTCTCGGAATACAAAATCAATGTGCAAAAATCACAAACATTCTTATACACCAATAACAGACAAACAGAAAGCCAAATCATGAGTGAACTCCCATTCACAATTGCGTCAAAGAGAATAAAATACCTAGGAATGCAACTTACAAGGGATGTGAAGGACTTCTTCAAGGAGAACTACAAGACACTGTTCAACGAAATAAAAGATGACACAAACAAACGGAAGAACATTCCATGCTCATGGATAGGAAGAATCAATATCATGAAAATGGCCACACTGCCCAAAGTAATTTATAGATTCAATGCCATCCCCATCAAACTACCAATGACTTTTTTCACAGAATTGGAAAAAAGTACTTTGAAGTTCATATGGAACCACAAAAGAGCCCACATTGCCAAGACAATCCTAAGCCAAAAGAACAAAGCTGGAGGCATCATGCTACCTGACTTCAAACTATACTACAAGGCTACAGTAACCAAAACAGCATGGTACTGGTACCAAAACAGAGATATAGACCAATGGAAAAGAACAGAGGCCTCAGAAATAACACCACACATCTACAACTGTCTGATCTTTGACAAACATGATAAAAACAAGAAATGGGGAAAGGATTCCCTATTTAATAAATGGTGCTGGGAAAACTGGCTAGCCATATGTAGAAAGCTGCAACTGGATCCTTTCCTTACTCCTTACACGAAAATTAATTCAAGATGGATTAAAGACTTAAATGTTAGACCTAAAACCACAAAAACCCTAGAAGAAAACCTAGGCAATACCATTCAGGACATAGGCATGGGCAAGGACTTCATGACTAAAACACCAAAAGCAAGGGCAACAAAAGCCATAATAGACAAATGGGATCTAATTAAACTAAAGAGCTTCTGCACAGCAAAAGAAACTCCCATCAGCGTGAACAGGCAACCTACAGAATGGGAGAAAATTTTTGCAATCTACCCATCTGACAAAGGGCTAATATCCAGAATCTAGAAAGAACTCAAACAAACTTAAAAGAAAAAACAGACAACTCCATCAAAAAGTAGGCAAAGGATATGAACAGACACTTCTCAAAAGAAGACATTTACGCAGCCAACAGACACATGAAAAAATGCTCATCATCACTGCTCATCAGAGAAATGCAAATCAAAACCACAATGAGATACCATCTCACACCAGTTAGAATGGTGATCATTAAAAAGTCAGGAAACAACAGATGCTGGAGAGGATGTGGAGAAATAGGAACACTTTTACACACTGTTGGTGGGACTGTAAACTAGTTCAACCATTGTGGAAGAGAGTGTGGTGATTCCTCAAGGATCTAGAACTAGAAATACCATTTGACCCAGCCATCCTATTACTGGGTATATACCCAAAGGATTATAAATCGTGCTGCTATAAAGACACATGCACACGTATGTTTATTGTGACACTATTCACAATAGCAAAGACTTGGAACCAACCCAAATGTCCATCAATGATAGACTGGATTAAGATAATGTGGCACATATACATCATGGAATACTGTGCAGCCATTAAAAAGGATGAGTTCATGTCCTTTGTAGGGGCATGGATGAAGCTGGAAACCATCATCCTCAGCAAACTATCGCAAGGACAAAAAACCAAGCACTGCATGTTCTCACTCATAGGTGGGAACTGAACAATGAGAACACTAGGACACAGGAAGGGGAACATCACAAACCGTGGCCTGTCGTGGGGGGGTGGGGGAAGGGGGGAGGGAGGAGGGATAGCATTAGGAGACATACCTAATTTAAATGATGAGTTAATGGGTGCAGCACACGCACATGGCACATGTATAACTATGTAACAAACCTGCACGTTGTGCACATGTACCCTAGAGCTTGAAGTATAATAATAAAAAAGAAGTGGAGTATGCATCTGTGCCCTAAACCTGCTGAGTCATTCTGTTCCAGATGTCTGCCTCAGTCTATTGTTGACCAAAGCACATCCATGTACTTTACACTCCACCCCCTAAGCTGAGGGAGACATAGATTTTGGACACATAGATCCAATACATAGGTTTGGCACATAGGCCCCAACCCAGACTCACAGGTCTGACACATAAGCTTTCAGCCCACAGGCCTGATACATACACACATGCTTGACACATAAGCCTGGCACATAAGCTTTAGGCATGCAGGCCCAATATACACACATAGACTTGACACATAAGCCTGGGCACACAGGCCTGATACACAAGCCTGATACATAAACATAGGCTTCTGGGCACACAGGCCCATTACATACATAGGCCCTGATAAACTACCCAGCTATTGGTGCAGACTACCTTAGGTGTCACCTCCTTGGTGATTACCATTTACATTGCCCTGAGTTCTGCTCATTAGCTACTCTGTCTACACCTGGTTTCAAACCATATTGGTGTCAGAACTAGGCTGGACTGCACCAGCAGTCCAGGCAGCAGTAGCACCCTGGCTAGACCTAGCTATGTACCATGCCCTATCAGGAATGGGAGGTCACCCTTCCTTTAATGGTGATGGCTCAGGGTCTAGGGGTGCCTCAGGCCCCATGGCCTTATCTCTCATTGGGACTACAGGCCCTAAAACCTCTTGTAACTCTGCTGCTAAGTACTTGTACTCAGCGTACTCTGCTGTTCCAAGTAGATACCCCACTTCACTAAAGTGAATGTCTGTGCCATCCCTGTCCGGCAGGGGTGGTTACCCATGAATGCACCCATCCCACTATTGGGTAAGTCACCCAGACGATGACTGTAGCCCGTCCTGCCACACTCTTATGAGCCCAAAGGGCAGCATATGCAGTTGCTAACTGCTTTCCCAGTCCAAAGGGTTGTTACCCATGAATGCACCCATCCCGCTATTACTGCTTCTATATTAAGGAATACCAGAACTCAGCTCCCTTCCACAGCTGGCACCAAAAGCCTGTTGGCGTTCTCAGGCGCTCCGTGTGCTGCTATAGGCTCTAACTGAAACTATCTGTGGTCACACGTACATTTAGCTCAAATGGGCACCCTTGGCTAACTACCCATAGGGTTTGTGTCTGCTAAATAGTCCGCTCGGCTACCAGGAAGGCTGTCTCATCCGCACCATCCCAATCCCAGGAAAGAGGGGTGTTATCCCTTCTAAACATGTAAGAGAATCAGAGGTTAATATAACATCATCAGTAAGGCCATGGCACACGGTAGGGCTAGGCATATAGCCTGGCAGCAACACTGTGAAAGTCTATTGTCACCTTCCTATGAAGGCAAACTGTTCCTGGCTCTCTGGAGCAATGTCAATTAAGAGGAATGCACTGGCCAAGTCCACCACACAGTGGCACCATCCCTGTTCCACTGTCAAGCAGTCCATCAGATCTGTGATGAAGGGTACAGCTGCGTGCAGAGGGGGTGTCACCTTATTCAGTTCCCGATAATCCACTGTCATCTGCCAAGTCCCATCAGGCTTTCTGATTGGCCATACTGGAGAATTGTAGGGGCTGTCGGTGCCACACACTATTTGCACCTCCTCTAACTTCTTAGTAGTCTTGGTTATCTCTGTCTGCTCCCCTGACAAACAGTATTGATGAGTAGAAGTAACCTGTTGGGGTTGTGGCAGAGCTTGGGACTGGTGATGTGTATGTCCCCACAGTATTAGCTTTACTATACAAACTCGGAGTCTGAATTCTCCAGCCATGGTGTGCAAGTCCAGACCATGCAAAATGTCCACTCCCAGATTATTTCAGGTGTGGGAGAGACATGCAGAGTATATAGGCAGGGAACTGAGCGGCCAATGCCAAGATGCAAAGACACAGGTTTCACTTTCACTGACTGGCCCCCATAACCGTCAACGAATGCAGCTTTGCCCAGAAACTTATCTGGGTTCGGGGACCAGTGGATTGCCAAGTTCACATATGGCTTTTGGTTGTCCAGTGTCCCCCAAGAGCTGGGCACTTTGGCCAGTTCTCTTATCAAACAGAAAAGGCTTTACACTTTCGCCTGACTGCAGCAGGTAATTTTGAACTGGAACGCTTGGGTGGGACTGGGTTGCACAGCAACGTCCTTCTCCCAAATGACTTATACTAAGTCTGTACATGACTGCCGACATTACTTGCTGAACTCCCGCAACTCAGCAGGGGCACAGGAAGCATAGAAAATGTGTTCCACCACAATAAGGGGGGGTCCCTGGGCTCACCCTTGGGGCCCGTCACCCTTCTGACAGACCCCTGGGCAAGCCTGCCACAGAGGTTCTTCTCCTTCCCTGCGCTGTGTCCCACAGGGACTGGGCATGCACTTCCTGCAGCACAGTCACAAACGCCCATCTGACTCTGCTGGCAAAGGCATGTTCCTCCTTGGTGTTGTGCACCTCCAGGTACTTCAGCGCCTTCTCCATACTCACGGCGGACCTGTCCGTTGCCTCTCACATTTCCACCGGGGCCCATCCAAGCAGCACCACTGCCACTGGGTACCACAGCCCATGCTGTGGCCACATAGCTGACCCGGGAGCCCTAAGGGTCTGAAGACCCACTCATCTTATCCTGCTGATGTCACCAATTGTTAGGTCCACCCCCTGTTTAGCATATAATCAAGAAATAACCATACAAATGGGCAACCAGCAGCCCTTGGGGCTGCTCTGCCTATGGAGCAGCCATTTTTCACTCCTTTACTTTCTTAACAAACTTGCTTTCATCTTACTCTACAGATTTGCCTCGAATTCTTTCTTGAGTGAGATCCAAGAACCCTCTCTTGGGGTCTGGACTGGGACCCCTCTCCAGTAACAAGGAAACCAAAAATAAACATCCTGTGAAAGAAAAATAAATCTCAGGATCCCAAGATCACTAAGCCAAAGGGAAAAGTCAAGCTGGGAACTGCATCAGGCAAACCTGCCTCCCATTTTATTCCTAAATAAGAGAGTTACAAAGATAAAAAAGCCACATACTTCCTTCATGATTCGGCCACTACGAAATTCCTTGTGAGCCTCAAGATCTTTACCCTAAAAGGGTTCTGTTGAGTTTTACCCTGACAATGTAAATTGACAGCTTATCCTCACAGGCGGGACAAAGGACAGAACTCTAAGTCATCCCTCTGCTCACCTGAGACAAATGCATATCTGATTGCTTCCTCTGATGTAAAAATGCAGATTCACTGAGCTAGACTCTTCTTCTACCCACCCCCCTTGTCATGTGTAAGTTTTGTATTCGGTGAAAGACGGCTCAAAAAATCAAAAGAATACAACTGTTTGTCTCTTATCTACCCACACCTTTAAGAATTTTCTTCCTCTTTCCCCAAAAGCTGCCCCTTCCCCTAAATATGGAAGCCCTCAAAGTCATCTTTGGAGAAAGGCACAGAGCTGCCTCCCAGGCACACATCCTTAACCATGGCAAAGAAAACTTTCTAAATTCATTGAGACCTGTCTCAGATATTTTTGGTTTACAATCTTAAATAAATAACTTGTATAATGTATTAGAAGGTGATAAGGACTATGGAGAAAATCAAGCAAAGATGTGGTAGCCAACCTCCAAGATGGCCCCCAGTTCCTCACCTCCTGGAAACACACCTTGTATTTCTTCCCACATTTACTGGAGCTGGCCTGTGAGACGGACACCAATAGGATATGGCAGAAGTAATGGTGTATGACTTCCAAGGCTAGATTTTAAAAGATATTGCAGCTTCTGCCTAGCTGTCTTGGATTGCTTGTTCTGGGGGAAGCCAGCTGCCATGTCATGAAGCACACCCAAGCATTCCTGGGAGAGGTCTGTGTGGGCAGAACTGAGGCCTTCTGCCAACAGCCATGTGAATAAGCCATCTTGGAAGCCAATCCTCTATCCTGGCTGACATGTGACTGTAACCTGATAAGAGATCCCAAGCCAGAACCATTCAGCTAAAGCACTCCCTAATTCCTAACCCACAGAAACTGTGCAAGATAATGAATGTCTGTTGTTATTTAAGCTATTAAGTTTGAGGGTAATATGCCACACAGCAATAGTTAATGAATACACAAGGGACCAGGAGTGACAACAAGGTGGGGTGGGGGGTGAAATTTTAAATTGAATGATCAGAGTGGTGCTCACTTAAAAGGTGATATGAGCAGTGATTTAAAAGAGGTCTGGGAGCTAGGCATGCACATATCCAGGGGAAAGCATCCCAGGCAAAGGAAAAAGCCAGTGCAAAGGCCTGAGGAGACAGCCTGCCTAGATTTGAGGAACAGTAAGGACAGCGTGCTGCAGTGAAGAAAGGAGGGGAAGAAGTCAGAGATAAGTCTGAAGAGGTCATGAGGGGAAGGACAGTGGCCGATCATGAGAAATGGCTATTGGATTGAGCTCCAAAGAAGTCATTGTTGACCTTGACAAAAGTAGTTTCAGTGAAATGATGGAGATGAACGCCTGCTTGGAGTGGATTTACAACATAACAGAAAAAAGGAATTGAAGGCAGCCACTCTTTCAAGGAGTTTTGCTGTAAAGAAGAAAAGAGAAATCAGATGCAGCTACACAAGAAAGTGGGGTCAAGAAAAGATTTATTTTTTAGATGGGAGAAATAATAGCATGTGGGCATGCTAATGAGAATGATGCAGTGATGATAGATGATACAGAGACAAAGATAAGGAAAACTGCTAAGCAATATCCTTGAGTAGGTGAAAGGGGATGGGATTGAAGACAGAGGCAGAAGAGTCAGACTTAGAGAGGAGACAGAGGGTTCGTCTGTGTTAGAAGCAGAAAGGCAGAGTGTATGGGACAGATATTGTAGGAGAGTAGATGTAGTGATAGAAGGCTATGGCACTTCTTGTCTAATTATTTATCTTTGCTTATTGGAGGAAGTCAAAGATTTTCCTGGCAATATACTGATAAAAACTGCATATAAAATGAACCTCTAGCCAATACATAAGAAAAATAGAAAATAAAAGTCCAAGGAGAAGAAAAACATACCTCAGCATAGCCTGTTGTTTAGAAAAAATGGCATGGCACACAGACGGGAATCTATAGAACTAGAATAAGAGAATTATGAATTTGGCCAGAACACGGGTAATTCTTTTACCAGACCTAAGGATTTTTATCAGTTCTTTAGCATGTCTACTTTATATCCTTTATATATAATTTGTGTATGCATTTATGTGTGACTTAGCCATATGGTAAAGATATAAAGTTCTAACTCCAGAATGTGGGCTCAATTATTCTTAATTAATTCAGCCATCTTCATAAGGTTCCAAGGTAAAAAGATACTTTTCTTATAGAGAGGGATCTGGATTGAATGGAGCTTACACAACTTTCGAAGTGGTTCAAAGGTGCCCAAAGTGGTCAGAATCAGCAAAGACAGAGAATCCCTTGAGGCTTTTCCAGGAGGACATACTATATTGTATATCATCACTCAATGTTATATTCACAATCATTCCTCCGCTTATACCCAGTGTCCCTAAATTGAGTTGGTACACTTATCTGTCCCTTCCCTCCAGGTAAAATGTTTCAGTGTGGAACTTTAAAAGGCATCTCTCAGAATGATGGATCGGAATGATGGTTAGCAAACTATTACAAAACCAAACGCCGCATGTTCTCACTCATAGGTGGGAATTGAATGAGAACACTTGGACAGAGGGTGGGGAAACATCACACACCGGGGCCTGTTGTGGGGTGAGGGGAAGGGGGAGGGATAGCATTAGGAGATATACCTAATGTAAATGACGAGTTAATGGGTGCAGCACAATAACATGGCACATGTATACATATGTAACAAACCTGCACGTTGTGCAGATGTACCCTAGAACTTAAAGGATAATTTTTTTAAATGGGATCTCTCTTACTATCTACAATTATTACAGCAGGCAATTATTAGCTCCAATTGGTCCCATCTCCCTTGAGGCTCATTAAGCCCCTATTCAAACAGAACCAGTGGCAGGCTACCCTGCATACTCCGACATGCTTTGATATGCTTGAGCTCCCTAAACAGGAAGGCTGACTTAGCTCCTCCACCCTAGGCTCTCCCTACCTCCCCTTTGTTCCATAAACTGAGGGGGAGAATATTTCTTTTTTTTAAAAATGTATTATGACCCATCTAGGAAAAGTTAAATAGCCTGCTGATTTTCCCTAAACATCATGAGTTATTTTCAAGTCTCTTTAGGTGGCACTGGGGGAGGTTGGTGAGAAAGTGGCAGAGGGAGTGTTTGACTAATGTTTGAGAAATGTACTACAATAAAAAGATTTCCTTAAAAACTTAGATTCCTTCTGTATGTGATTTTCATTCAAATACAAAGCTTCTCTTTATTTAAGAAAAAATCCTTATTGTACTAACACTGCATTACCAAAGTCCTCAAATTAAATTATAAGAGAACTGAGAAAATCGGGCTATTAAAATATTTGAGTTATTTACTGAAGTTGAGGAGAAATAAAAGACTGTTCCAGCTTCCCCCTACCTCCTACCCACTACGTTGCTTCTCTCTCCCCCACCCTCTCTCTCTTGCTGTCACTTTCACTTTCTCTGTCTCTCTCTGTCCTACTCTGACAGGGGAAATAGCTTTTGGAGAATGGCACGAGGGGCCCTTGGCAACGGGGTCCTGCCACAGATTTAAGGGACTGCCATGAGGATCCTGTTCTACTCCTCCTTTTCATGACATTCCAATTGGAATCACTCATTCCATAGGCACTGCATTCCTACTATGTCCATAGCACTATGATCTATAATTTGAGAGGAGGAGAGGCTTAAAGAATTGAAGACAATAGTCTCTTTATAAAGAGAAATCATATATGAAATACGTACAGCACCAGATTTAACAAGTCTTTAAGTATAAACACCATATTGTGTTAAAGGAGAAGGGAAGAGAGAGGGATGGAGAACTAAGATTTATAAGTTGCCTCCTATTTGCCAGGCACACTGTGCTAGAGGATTCACATATGATCTCTCATGTACTCTCCAAAACATGACACAGATACAGACCTCACCCATTTCTTTAGAGACAGGGTCTTGCTCTGTTGCCCAGGCTTGAGTGCAGTGGTGCAATCTTGGTTCACTGCAGCCTTGAACTGCTGGGCTCAAGCAATCCTCCTGCCTCAGACTCCCAATTAGCTAGGACTTTAGGTGTGTGTCACACCTGGCCAGTTTTTTTAAATTTACTTTTTGCAGAGATGAGTTCTCACTATGTTACCCAGGCTGGTATTGAATTCCTGGACTCAAGGATTACAGGCATGAGCCACTGTGCCCAGCTCAGACCTCTTTTATGGTTGAGGAAAGTAAGGATTTGAAAGGACAAGGAACTCACCCAAAATTACATAGATGGTAAGGAAGGAGTGGTCACTCTCAATGAGAAGAGATGAATAAGACGGAATTTTAAAGATTGACAGGGGGCAGGTGCAGTGGCTCAAGCCTGTAATCCCAGTAATTTCGAAGGCCAAGGTGGACAGATCACCTGAGGTCAGGAGTTCAAGACCAGACCATCCTGGCCAACATGGTAAAACCCTGTCTAAAATAAAAATACAAAAATTAGCCAAGCATGGTGGCAGGCACTTGTTATTCCAGCTACTTGGGAGGCTGAGGCAGGAGAATTGCTTGAATCTGGGAGGCAGAGGTTGCAGTGAGCTGAGATTGCTCCATTGCACTCCAGCCTGGGCAACAAAAGCGAAACTCCATACCAAAAAAAAAAAAAAAAAAAAGATTGACAGGAAGGAGAGGAGAGAGCATCCCAGGCTGTGGGCAGAAATCCCTGGAGCCAGGTCAGAATTAAAAGAACACTGGGTTGGCAGAGCTTGGGGAACCAACTCAAATCACCCTACAAATAGTGCTATGGCCCATTGTGGGTTAGGGTCCTGCACTTACAGGGAAACAGATACTTAGATTTAAGACTTGTTAGGGAGAAGAGTCTCACACTCACTGCCATCCAGTATCAATTAAAATCTAGACCAGTACACCACAGTGAACTGGCTCCCTGGAGTGCTGCTTTTCTTCCTTTTTTTTCCTTTTAATTAAAAAAAAGGATTCTGTTCCAAGATGGCCGAATAGGAACAGCTCTGGTCTGCAGCTCCCAGTGTGATCAACACAGAAGATGGGTGATTTCTACATTTCCAACTGAGGTACGTAGTTCATCTCACTGGGACTGGTTGGACAGTGTGTGCAGGTCATGGAGGGTGAGCAGAACCAGGGCGAGGCATCGCCTCACCCGGGAAGCACAAGGGGTCGGGGGATTTCCCTTTCCTAGCCAAGGGAACTTGTACCTTCACCGAAGACCATACCTGGAAAAACGAGACATTCCTGCCCAAATACTGTGCTTTTCCAATGGTCTTAGCAAATGACACACCAGGAGATTATATCCCGTGCCTGGCTCGGAGGTCCCACACCCACACAGCCTTCCTCACTGCTGGTGCAGCAGTCTGAGATCCACCTGCAAGGCAGCAGCCTAGCAGGGGGAGGGGCACCTGCCATTACTGAGGCTTGAGTAGGTAAACAAAGTGGCCGGGAAGCTTCAACTCAAGGGAGCCCACCACAGCTCAGCAAGGCCTGTGTCTCTGTAGGCTCCACCTCTGGGGGCAGGGCATAGCTGTACAAAAGGCAGCAGAAACTTCTGCAGACTTAAACGTCCCTGTCTGACAGCTAAGAGAGCAGTGGTTCTCCCAGCACAATGGTTGAGCTCGGAGAACAGACAGACTGCCTCCTCAAGTGGGTCCCTGACCCCCGAGTAGCCTGATCACCTCCCAGCAGGGGCCAACTGACACTTCATAAAGGTGGGTGCCCCTCTGGGATGAAGCTTCCAGAGGAAGGATCAGGCAGCAAAATTTGTTGTTCTCCAATATTTGCTGTTCTGCAGCCTCTGCTGGTGATACTCAGGCAAACAGAGTCTGGAGTGGACCTACAGCAAACTCCAACAGACCTGCAGCTGAGGGTTCTGACTCTCAGAAGGAAAACTAACAAACAGAAAGGAATAGCATCAACATCAACAAAAAGGACATCCACACCAAAACCCCATCTGTAGGTCACCAACATCAAAGACCAAAGGTAGATAAAACCACAAAGATGGGGAGAAACCAGAGCAGAAAAGCTGAAAATTCTAAAAACCAGAGTGCCTCTTCTCCAAAGGATTGCAGCTCCTCGCCAGCAATGGAACAAAGCTGGATGGAGAATGGCTTTGATGAACTGGCAAAAGTAGACTTCAGAAGGCTGGTAATAACAAACTTCTCTGAGGAAAAGGAGGATATTCAAACCCATTGCAAGGAAGCTAAATCCTTGAAAAAAGATTAGACGAATGGCTAACTACAATAAATAGTGTAGAGAAGACCTTAAATGACCTCATGGAGCTGAAAACCATAACATGAGAACTACGTGATGCGTGCACAAGCTTCAACAGCTGATTCGATCAAGTGGAAGAAAGGGTAACAGTGATTGAAGATCAAATGAATGAAATGAAGCGAAAAGAGAAGTTTAGAGAAAAAAGAGTAAAAAGAAATGAACAAAGCCTCCAAGAAATATGGGACTATGTGAAAAGACCAAATCTACATCTGATTGGTGGACCTGAAAGTGACGGGGAGAATGGAACCAAGTTGGAAAACAGTCTGCAGGATATTATCCAGGAGAACTTTCCCTACCTAGGAAGAGAGGCCAATATTCAAATTCAGGAAATACAGAGAACACCACAAAGATACTCCTTGAGAAGAGCAACCCCAAGACACATAATTGTCAGATTTTCCAAGGTTGAAATGAAGGAAAAAATATTAAGGGCAGTCAGAGAGAAAGGTCAGGTTACCCACAAAGGGAAGCCCATCAGATTAACAGCAGATCTATCAGCAGAAACTCTATGAGCCAGAAGAGAGTGGGAGCCAATATTCAACATTCTTAAAAAAAAGAATTTTCAACCCAGAATTTCATATCCAGCCAAACTAAGCTTCATAAGTGAAGAAGAAATAAAATCTTTTACAGACCAGCAAATGCTGAGAGATTTTGTCACCACCAGGCATGCCCTACAAGAGCTCCTGAAGGAAGCACTAAACATGGAAAGGAACAACTGGTACCAGCCACTGCAAAAACATGCCAAATTGTAAAGACCATTGATGCTAGGAAGAAACTGCATCAACTAATGAGCAAAATAACCAGCTAACATCATAATGACAGGATCAAATTCACACATAACAATATTAACCTTAAATATAAATGGGCTAAATGCCCCAATTAAAAGACACAGACTGGAAAATTGTATAAAGAGTCAAGACCCATAAGTGTGCTGCATTCAGGAGACCCATCTCATGTGCAGAGACACACATAGGCTCAAAATAAAGGGATGGAGGAAGATCTAACAAGCAAACAGAAAGCAGAAAAAGAAAAAGCAGGGGTTGCAATCCTAGTCTCTGATAAAACAGACTTTAAATCAACAAAGATCAAAAGAGACAAAGCAGGCCATTATATAATGGTAAAGGGATCAATTCAACAAGAAGAGCTAACTATCCTAAATATATATGCACCCAATACAGGAGCACCCAGATTCATAAAGCAAGTCTTTAGAGACCTACAGAGACTTAAAGACTCCCACACAAACATAATGGGAGACTTTAACACCCCACTGTCAATATTAGACAGATCAACAAGACAGAAAGTTTAGAAGGATATCCAGGAAAGCAGACCTAATAGACATCTATAGAACTCTCCACCCCAAATCAACAGAATATACATTCTTCTCAGCACCACATCACAATTACTCCAAAATAGACCACATAGTTGAAAATAAAGCACTCCTCAGCAAATGTAAAAGAATAGAAATCACAACAAACTGTCTCTCAGACCACAGTGCAATCAAATTAGAACTCAGGATTAAGAAACTAACTCAAAATCGCACAACTACATGGAAACTGAACTCACTCATAGGTGGGAATTGAACAATAAGATCACTTGGACACGGGAAGGGGAACATCACACACCTGGGCCTATTGTGGGGAGTGGGGAGGGGGGAGGGATGGCACTGGGAGTTATACCTGATGTAAATGACAAGTTGATGGGTACTGATGAGTTGATGGGTGCACTACACCAACATGGCACATGTATACATATGTAACAAACCTGCACATTGTGCACATGTACCCTAGAACTTAAAGTATAATAATAAAAAAAAAATTAAAAAAAAAAAGGAATAGGAACCTGTTCAGATCAGAGCATCAGAGCTAGTCGGTTGCAGGAGTCATGAAGCATGATATGCTGTTACGAGGAGCTCCAGAGAGCAGAGCCCTGTATGAACCATAGGCAAGAACTGTTTGATCCTCACCCAGATTTCCAAGCTCAGCAAGAGAAAAGGAAGGAAAGTAGAGGGAAAAAAATATCTTTTCTGTGTTGCTACTCATTATTAGGAATGATTTGGAAATGCCAGTTCATAATATTATCCTAGAATTGAGCTTCTGCTTCTAATAGTTTCAGTGATCTTGTTATACCTATGGTGTTAAAATATGTACATTTATGTAGTCCTGAAGTACTCAAGGTCTCTGGCCTTTTAATACACAAATAACAATAGCTAAGTCCCTATCCTCTATCCTCTAGGGCTGCAGAAAATCTCTTTTATCAGGCTCGCCTCCTCAAGTATCTCCAGTGGTCACTGAGAAAAGCTCCCTGGTTCCATAAATCCTCTCTGTTTGTCACATGTCATCTCAGCTCAAGCCCTTGCCCCCCAGAATAGTGAGGTGCCATGCTCCTGCTTTCACCTCTTGTCATCTTGTAACTCCAGGAATACCATCTCCCTCTACATGCAGTGCCTTAAATATGCATATAGCTGTGTTCCTTAGCTCCCCAAATGTGGCTAATCTGAATCTAATCTGGGTGTGTAATAAATACCCTTGGAACAAAGACATACAACAGAGAGTAGCTGACAAATGTCATTATATCTCCATGCCCAGAATCTAGGCTCAATTTCCACCAGACCCAAAGATCTCCCTCATTTTCAGTCCAAAGCCCACCTCATTTCTGTGTCTCTGTAGAGCATCTACTGTCTTTCATTCTCTTACAGGGCACAGTGAGGTCCTATTTTGTAACAAAAATGGCCTATTCTGTACTAAATAAAACCATGTGGCACAAGAAACAGTCCACATCCTCTCCAGTCTGTTATCTGGTGTCCAGTAAAGAGACAATAAGGCCTGTGCGTCACACCTGCCATAACCTTGCCTCCTGCGCTCAGTGTGCAAATGCTTGAGCAAAACCCCTATGCATTTCATACACATAGAATGCTCAGAATACCACAGCTCAAATCCATGTGTAGAAAAAAATGTACTAAATCTGCAGGTCACACTCCAGATAACAGATCCAAATAGAATACTTAGCAGGTTTCTCCAAGGACAAGTGGATTCTTACATCTGCCTGACCAAAGAGATCACTTACAAGACTCTCTCAGAACAAAAGGGTCTCAAAACAAGAGAAGGATCTTAATACACTCCAGTATCCTCACCTGAGTGCAGCAGCTGTTTACAGGCCTCTAGCTGGCAGTTTTCCTGCTCCATTCATGCAAAGATCGACCCGTCACTTGAAAACCTATTAATTACCCCTCTATGATACCTTCATTGTATCTATTCCTGATTCTGGTTCTAATATCCTTAAAGGTAGCAAAAAGTCTTATGCACAAAACTTAAACATCTGAAAATGTCCAAACCAGCTGCTAACCTAAATAACTATTGTCATTGCATTGTAGTGATATCACAGTGCCTGTGATACCTTGTCATTTATGTTTTTTTCAATAGCAACTTGATCATTTTAGTTCGAGGTTGTGTCTCCATAAATAGTTGGGTTGAATATGAGAATAAGTAATTTTTTTAACTTTCATAATAGGCAGGAACTGAATAAAGAATCAATCCCTAAAAGAGAGTCACTCCAGTTATCCTGAAGACTCAAATAACTACGTGAGTTTAGTTGACATACGTCAGCCTTCTAAAACTTGGACACTCCTGGGTTACTGATAAAATGGATCCTATGAAGCTGAAGACCAGTCTCCATATTTATGATGAGCTCCCAAAGTGTGGCCATGGCATGAGGACCTTCCTGGGCCATCATCGTCCAGCTTCTCTTTGGCAACGCTTTAGCTATAGCAGCACACAGGTGCCAGATAAGGGGTACTTTTTGCTAAATAACAAGGACCTTGTTATCAAATTTAGCTTGAATGAATAGTACTCTCACCTGTAGAAACCCTAAGATTTATTTTCAGCTCTTGATCACTTGCTGCTGCTATTTTTGGCTATCATATTTTGTTACTAAGTGCCAATCTCCGTGATAAGCTATTTTGGTATATTATCTCTAATCTTTAAGAATATCCTGTGAGGTGGCCATTATTTTCATATTTTAAAGATAATAACAGGAAAGTTCAGAAAGATGAAACGCCTTGTCTACAGCCACACAGAGGTGGCAAAACTGGGATCCAAATGCGTATCTGTCTAGCTCAGACACTCTCTTTCTTACTTACATTCTGATCATTTCTTGACAGCTTATCAGAGTATAAATATTAGTAGCCATCTGTATAAATTGGAGTCCAGTAAAGAGAGATACCACATAGTAATATGAGCAGAGAAAGTATAATATAAGGAATTATTCACCATAACAGAGAATTGGAGTAAAGAATTATCTAGTAAAAAGTGAAGGAGGGTTCTGATAACTCAATGATATGAAGACAAACAATTCATTTTTTAAAAAAATAGACAAAGGATTTGAACAGATATTTCACCAAAGAAGATATATGAATGACTAATAAGTGCATGAAAAGATGCTCAACATCATCAGTGCCCTGTCTGAAGGCAGCAGTTGCTACTTCACTCCAGTCAACTGCAAGGTGGAAATACAGGTATAGAATTGCCAGATGACCTAGTTGTCCCCCCACCAAAAGCTAGAAATTCAGATCTTTATCTAAGATTTTCCTTTTTCCCATGTTGAAAACAAATTCAAAATATTTCTTAAAACATCACATAGTTGGAACAAAGCATATCTACAGGACTGATACGACTTGTTCGTGACTTCCTCCATAGGTTTTCTATCTGGGGAGGGACATGGGAGAAGCAGTGTTTCGGGAAGATATTTCTGGCAGCACTATGCACAGTCTAGACTGAAGAGGAGAGGGTGAAGCCAAGAAAGACTAGAAACAAGTCCAGGGATGGAAAGGAACAGACCTGACTAGGGTGGTGGCACTGGCACAAAGGAGAGCATGCCATGTTCATCCTTCCCTCCACAAAGCAGCTGGATGAGACCCAACCAGAGATGGGATCTCTGTAGCATCATTTTCCAGAGGATCCTGGCACACACCAAGTGCTGCCTCCATTTCAAAGTCCATTCATCTACCGACATTTGCCTACCCTCTCGGCCTTGATCCCACTCTCCTGAGGTGCCTGAGGGATCTTGCCACTGTCCACATGGCACTAAGGAACTCTGCCTGCCAGTCCCAGAACTGCCCTTGTCTCACTCTGTTACCTTATGCTAATGGAAGGCATGGGGAGCCTGTTGCTCCATCTGGGAAATCCTCTGGACCACCCAACCTTCCTCTCAAAGAAAGTAAAGGGAGCAATAAGGAAATATTTGCCAAGCCCTCTACACCCACCTGTTTGCAGAGACAGGGAGAGTTGCCATATTAATTATTAAGCAGACCGATCTGAGCCAAAGAGAGTCATTATTATGCGTGGTATGTGGCTGTCTTTGGAATATTCTGCTTGCTTGGTTTCTAATTTCCTTTTCTTACGTGAGTCTTTCTCCCTCATAAATCTTTGCATCTCGGTGTTCTGTTCTCTCCTCCTTTGTGTTCTGAACTAGGAGTTCCCACAAGCCCTCTGTGGTTAAATCTACTCCTCCAAACACCACAGGCTCCAGGCAGCATCGTGCAGGGTTACTGCTCAAGAAGGCGGGTGACACCCTTTGGCCTCCACCCTCTGGAAGGGCCTGCTGAGTGAAGGCCCAGTCAGGGAGGGGAGGGGTGGAGGGGTGTTGAGGAGAGTGAGGTGGGCAGGGAGTCCCTCCACCTCTCCCAGCTGCCCAAGGAAACACTCTCCAACTGTTTCTCTAGAACAAACCAACCAACAAGCGCCAGGATCTTTCTGTGAATCTGACAGCCGGCTGATCACAGAATCCTCCCAGCAGTGGCACTTAGCCCAGAACTGGCAGCAAGTGCCCTCTAGAGGGAGTCAGAGGCACCTTCTCTGAGAGGCAAATTCTAATGTTCTGCCTGAATTGGGTATTTAGAGGGCCTTAGCAAATGATGCCAATGGGGTGGGGGGGAAAAGGAAAGAAGAGAAAAGTGGGGCAACTGCTGTCTTCATCACTAAACGACAGAGAGAAGGCTTCCTTTGGTATCAAGAGGAGTCTAACAGACTGTGCCATTCAAATTAGGCTACATTTCTGTGGCAGAAGCAGTGCACACAGCAGAACCAGCAGTGGGGCATGAGCTCCACGGGCTCACTCTGGGAATCTGCCTCTAGCACACAAGGTGCCAGGCCTTAATTTGGTCTTCCTGTTGCTCCTGCTTCTGAAATGTGTTGAAGCAGATACAGCTGTTTAAACTGGCATCCCTGTTTATCTTTGTGTTCCCAGTGTCTAGTATTTAAGTACCTGAACTGAATTTAAATTGCCATCAGCTTGTTAACTGCAAAATAATAGAACAATTTCAGGAAGATGGTGGTTGGGGCCGTATTTCGACCACTCCGCTTTCTCATACAGACACCTTGCTCCCCAGGCCTTCTGCCAGATATCAAAAGAAGAGGGTATGTGCTAGGCCTGGTTTTTTATGCCCTGAGGATGAACACAGCGTAGTGAGAAAATCCTGGCTTTTGGAGTCAGACCCGACTGGATTTCAGTATGAGCCCCTCACTTACTAGCTGTGGGACTGGAGACGTTTTTAAAACTTTCTGCACATCAGTTTGCCCATCTTTAAAATGAAAATATTAGTACTTATCTCAGAATCTATATACTTTATTTAACATAATATAAACGATTTAAATCACACATACATATTTAATAACATGGAAAATGCATGATATATTAAGTAAAAAATAAGGTGGTTATGGAACATTGTTATAGACTGAAATAACACCATTGTGTGGCTGCCTCAAGTTTTCTGTGGTGTTTGGGTCCACTGCTACCACACACACATCGCACCATGTTGGAAATACATGGATCCACCTAGTACATGGGTCCCTATTCACTCCTGCTGGTTTTCGTCGAGACTACTGCCTCCTGATCTCTACTGCTCTCCAGGGAGGAATCTCTGTGTCTTTTACCATCACCACTTGCGTCCTTTTTTCTTCATAAAAGCATCCTTTGGGGGTTGGCATTCCATGCCAGAGAGTAAGGAATACTGGTGAGCTGATGAGAAGAGCTTTACACTTTACAGTTTCAGGTTTTCTACACATATGAACCAAAGGGAATTAATCTCACCTAAGAAGCAAAAGACTCAACACTGTCACAAATTAATATTTAACCAATAATTATCTCTTCTATAAAATGATAGAAAAAATGCATTGAAATGGGCCTCCTGATGCCCTGTTGTACTCTGTTGACAGTAAAAACTGATTCAACCCTTTGGAAAATTATCCATCAAGAGCACTGAAAATGGCATACCTGGGTGGGCACAGTTACTCATGCCTGTAATCCCAACACTTTGGGAGGCTGAGGCAGGAGAATGGCTTGAGCCCAGGAGTTTGAGACCAGTCTGGGCAACATAGCAAGACTCTGCCTCTACAAAAAAAAGAAAAAAGAAAAACAGCCAGGCATGATGGCATGTGCCTGTAGTCCCAGCTACTTGGGAGGCTCAGGTGGGAGGATTGCTTAAGCCCAGGAATATGAGGCTGCAGTGAGCTATGATCATGTTACTGCACCCCAGCCTGGGTGTCAGAGTGAGACCCTGTCTCAACAACAACAAAAATCTTACTCTGTAAACCAGTAATTCTACACCTGGGAATCTATCCTAAGAAAATAATTCAGAATACATGAAACCCTTTATTGCACAAAGATATTTATTGTAGCATTACTTAAACTAGTGAAAAACTAAAAAAAAAAAATACTAGAAAAAGTATTAATTGTTCAAGGGATAAGTATATTATGATACACCCAAAGGTTAAAACAGTTACTTACAATTATGGCAAGTGGTCTCCAAACAGTGTGAGCGATGTTTTTCTTTCTACTTGAATATTCACCTCATTCTAGAAGAATAATAATTTTGAATTTGGAAAAAATAAACTTTATTATTTCAAAAAGAGTTTGGGTTAGGTAATCTCTAAAATCACTTGTCACAGGTTGGGTTCTTTGGAGGCAGATATTGAGTTGAAGTTTGGCTGTAAGATGTTTATTCAGGATCCACACCTGTGAAAGGAAGAAGCCGAGAGTGGATTAAGCAGTGGAAGAAGTTAAACTGCAGTACAGACTCAAGAGAGCTTTAGAACAAACATTACCAACAAGGGTGTTCTACATTGGGTCAAAATGGCCTCGTTTTTATATTCTCACCTCACTTAGACACCAAATGCACCCAAAGGTCATGACCTGAGGTGAGGTGCTTTCTGTGATGAGACCAAATCTGAGAAAGCTACAGCTAGAGGACATCTGCACATTATACTCCCGACAGCTGTAAGTCTTTCCTGGAAAGGAGAAGGAGATCTGAGTGGGGCCTTTCCATGTCTGTTACCTCCCTCCTAGGTCTGTATTCTTGTGCTCCAATTTCATATGCTTATTTGTTGAACAAACACATTAGCAATAATAATACAATCTTATGTAGCACTTTGATAATGCTTTCACATATGGCATGCTTCCCTAATTCACAGTACTGAACCAAGGAGTCTGAAGGATATTTTTTTTTAAAGTACTATACAGATTTTTAATGACATTTGCTTTCACCACACTTCAGTAAGACCGTTTCATCAGAATAGTTAAAATTGTGAAACAGGTAACATTTGTGCTGCTTCTTCTCAACACATCACTCTCCTCCTCCTACAACTCTTCTCCTTTTCCCTGTCAGACAGTTATAGCTCTAATATTGGTAAAAGTCTCTTCGCTCATTGTAGCATCCTACCCCAAACACTCCTTCAGGTAGCTCACTCTCTTTTCTAAACTAAACTTCAACTTGCTGAAATTGGAAAATGACCAATACATTTATGCATACATGTTCTATGACTAATGACGATGTGCTATCCTTTTAAACATTTCCTTTTTGCTTTTCAAAAGTAATTCCTGGATATAACACCAAAAGCACAGGCAACAGAAGAAAAAAAGTTGGACTTCAAAATTTAAAACTTGTGTCTCAAAGGACACTACTTTAATAGAGTGAAAAGACAACTCACAGAATGGCAGAAATATTTGCAAATCATACATTAAATACTTGATAAGAGATACCTGGACTATATAAAGAGCTCCTGCAACTCAAAAACAAAACAGACAATCCAATTCAACACTGGGCAAGGGACTTAAACAGACATTTCTCCAAAAAAGATATACAAATGGTCAAAAATCACATGAAAAGATTCTCAGCCTCACTAATCATTAGGAAAATTGCAAATCGAAGCCAATGAGATACCACATCATAGCCATTAGGATCGCTGTTATTTAAGAAAAACAAAAACAGAAAATAACAAGTGTTGTCAAGGCTGTGGAATAATTGGAACCCTTGTGTATTGCTGGTGGGAATGTGAAATGGTGTAGCCGCTATGGAAAACATTATGGTTGCTCCTTAAAGAGTTAAACATAGAATTACCACATGATCCAGCAATCCCACTTCTGGGTATGTACCCAAAAGAATGGAAAGCAAGAACTCAAACAGACATTTGTACACTCGCGTTCATAGCAACATTACTTACAATAGCCAAAAGATAGGAAAAAAACCCAAATGTCCATCAACAAAATGTGATATGTACATACAGTAGAATATTGTTCTGCCTTAAAAGGGAAATAAATTCTGATACATGCTACAGCATGGATGAAACCTGGAGACATTCTGCTGCATTAAGTAATCCAAACACAAAAGGACAAATATTGTATGAGTGCACTTATATGAGATACCTAGAGTAGTCAAACTCATAAAGACAGAACACAGAAAGGTGGTTGCCAGGGTCTGGGGGAGGAAGGAGTCAGTGGTTCTTGTTTGATATGATGGAAATTTCTGGAGATGGATGGTAGCGCTAGTTGCACAATATGGTGGAAGTATTTAACGTCACTAAACTTTACTCTCAAAAGTGGTTAAAATAGTAAATTTCATGTTACGTATATTTTACAATTTCTTAAAAAAAAAAAAAGTGATTCCCACTGACTGGCAAGGCTGTAAGGCCATTGGGGTATAAGCTCTTTGAAAGCATGGGCTACATGGCATAGTACCCAGAATTTGAAATCAGACAGTCATGAGTCCTAGTCCTCTCTCTAATACATATATTAGCAATGAGAATTTGAGTAACATACGCCAACTTCCCAAGCCATAATTTCCTTATCTCTAAAGTGGAGTTTATTATAACTACTGTAATGGTCTCTGTCTATCCAGTATCCATTTTCCTTTCACATAATAGGATGCCAAATTACCCTAGAGAACTACTCTTTCTTCACCCTTAGCCCATAAGGTTTAATTGGCTGAGTCCACTCTCTAGAAATTAAAGAGGGCGGCCGGGCGTGGTGGCTCACGCCTGTAATCCCAGCACTTTGGGAGGCCAAGGCAGGTGGATCATGAGGTCAGAAGTTCGAGACCAGCCTGACCAACATGGTGAAACCCTGTCTCTACTAAAAATACAAAAATTAGCCAGGCATGGTGGTGCGCACCTATAATCCCAGCTACTCAGGAGGCTGTGGCAGGAGAATCACTTGAACCCGGGAGGCAGAGGTTGCAGTGAGCCGAGATCGCGCCACTGCACTCCAGCCTCGTGACACAGCGAGAGTTCGTCTCAAAAAATCTATAAATAAATTTTTAAAAAAATAAAGAGGGCATATGATCCAAGTCTAGTCAATTAGTATATTTCCTCCCTTTGGGCACAGCCCAAAGGTTCAGGAATGGGCTTGAGATCTGAGGAAGCTCAACAGAGGCAATCCCAAAACTTTTGCTGGAGCAGCTAGAAAGAATCTTTCTCTTTTGACAACGGCTGCCAACAAGATAGAAGGTAATTGTGGAGGTCCTGGCAGCCACTAATGACTATGAAGGGAAAGCCTACCAGAGAATAAAGAAGACACAGGAAAAACAGAGCCAAGAGATGGAGAGAGAGATAGCATCAAGATAGGATCATCCAGTTCCGGGATCCAGCAGCACCTGAAGTCTACATCTGTATATTTTGGATACATGAGCCAATACATTTGATTTTCTTTTGTTTTATGTCATTAAGTTGTCTTTTTATCTCTTGCAACCAGAAAAATCCTGACTAATACACTTTTCTTTGTTATTGGAGGAAGTAAATGTAATAATTATACAGCAGCCTGGCACATTGTACTTTGTCCTATTCACCTCTGAATCCCACCCAGAACATGGTAAGTGCCCAACAAATTTTGTTAGATGGATAGAGTCATGAGAACACAAAATTGGGAATTCTGTGTCTGACTCACATTGTACAAACTCAGAGTATGAGTATAAACCTAGCAAAGCATTGTGCTTCCATGGGTAGTGACTTCCCTCTTTCATGAAGCTGGAACTGGCATGCTGTGCTGGCAGACTAACACTCTACCAGTATAGGGTCATCACTTCAGAATAATTAAACTGAACACTTATTTAGTGCTTACTATGAGCAAAGCACTGATGAAAAGAACGGTGAACACAAACAGACAAATGCAATCAAACACATAAGGTTTTTTAGAGATGATCACCTGCCATGGTTTGAATGTATCTCTCAAAGTTCACATGTTGCAAACTTAATCCCCAGTTGACCTATGTTGAGAGGTGAGATCTTTAAGAGGTGATTAAGTCATGAGTGCTTTGCTCTGATAGATTAATGCCATTAGGAGTAGGTTCCTGATATAAAGGAATCTTCCCCTCCTGCTCTCTCTTGCGTGCTTTCTTGCCCTTCAGTCTTCTACCAGGGGACGATGCAGCACAAAGGCTCTTCCCAGATGCCACTGTCTTGATACTGGACTTCTCAGCCTACACAATTGTGAGAAATAAATTCCTCGTCTTTATAAATTAACCAGTATGTGGCATTCTATAATACCAACCTAAAAGAAACCAAGACAGCACTTAAGGATTGGAGTGTAGTAAATGGAAGTTTGTCACTCTGCCTATGGAACCAGGGAAGGCATTTCTCAGGGAAGGTGGCCTCGAAAATGAGCTGGGTCTCAAAAATGAATATGCACATACACTAACATTGCCTAGGAAAAGAATACCTATGAGCAGATATAGCCTGTCCTGTTTTGGGATTGCAGGAGAGTGGGCCCATTTAGCACTCCTATATAAATTAGCCTCTGGAAGGGGCTTGAGAAATTAGGCATTAGTTTATTTTAGTTTGTTTTTTCCACCAATTCTACCCACTTCCTCCTTTGGGAAAAAAAAATCTTCCCCTATGGCAAACAATATAATGTTAGTTAAAAAATCATCACATCAAAGTATGACGCTTGTAATTATTTGAAAAACAGTTTAATAAACTAAGCTCTGCAGCTGGAGGAGGGATATGGATTGATTTCCAGGTAATTTAAGGGATCCTGAGCACATAATTATAACACAGCTGTTTCTAGGACTCGGAGAACTAGTCTTTCCAAGGCAAATGTCCCATTGGTTTATCCTGCCAAAAGCTCTGGGCTTCTCGATGAAGCAGTGACTGTGGGGTTAGATGAGTAACAGTGGATTGGATCCTTAAAATCACCACATCTCACCTTGAATGAGCCATAGCTGCAGAAAGAGTATTTCATTAAGGAAAAAGCCGTATTTCCTACCCAAGAGGTAGAGTGATTTCATGGATTTAAAACCACAAGGTACTAAAATAACATTATCTGACAGAAAGGTAGAGAGGGCTCCTGAACTTGGAAATACTTGGACTGAAAGTCTGAGTGTCTTGATGTAATAATGATCTAGGCTGCCATTTTCTCTTATTAGCCTAGTTACCAGCAAACTATGGATCCCTCAAAAATCAATTCAGTACCATATGACCTGCCAATTCTACTCCTGGGTATATACCCAAAAGAACTGAAAACTTGCTCGTAAAAGACTTGTACACGGATGTTCATAGCAGCATTATTCACAATAGCCTTTATTCACATAGCATTACATAATACTATGTGAATAGCATAGAATAATGTGCTATGTGAATACCATTATTCGCATAGCACATTATTCACAATGCCTATCAACAGATAAATGGATAAATAAAATGTACATTATAATGTGGAATATTATTCAGTCATAAAAATGAAGTACCAATTCATGCTACAACGCAAAGCTTAAAAACATTACACATTATGCTAAGTGCAAGAAGTCAGACACAAAATGCCACATATTGGATGATTCCATTTATATGAAATGCCTAGAATTAGGGAATCCATAGTGACAGAAAGTAGGTTACTGGTTGCTAGGGGTTCAGGGAAGGGAAGAATGAAGAGCGACTGCAAATGGGCTTGGGGTAATAAATGTGTTCTGGAATTAGATAGTGGTAATGATTGCGTGATTTTGTGAACATACTAAAAATCAGTGAATTGTAATCTTCAAAAGGGTGAATTTTATGGTACACAAATTTTAGCTCATTTAAACTACAAAACAATTCAGACATATCCAACTTCATGAAGACGTCCCTGAGCCTCATGGTTAGAACTAACTGTTCCCTCCTGTGCACAACTTTTAGATCACACTTTTATTGTGGACACATGCAATTTTTCATATATGCCAGCCTCCTCTGATAATAGTAAGCTCTTCAGAAGCAGGATTATGTCTTGTCTATGTCTGTATCCTCAACTGGACACAGTGCTTGAAATTCAGCACATATTCAATAAATATACATTGAATTGAAGAGATTATTTTCCAAGACTTTTACAATCAGTAATATTGAACAATCCATTTATAAATATAATAAATAGTACATATAAACTGTGTGTAAGTCTTTTGTGATATAAAAATGAAAGAGGCATAGTCTCTACCTTTGAGGAACTTATACATTTTTTATAAAAATAAGTAGACTTAAATAACTACAAAACAAGGAAGAAAATAAGTGCTATGTGAACGGCATAATGATCCACACCTAATAGTTCAAAGAAGTAAAAATTACTACCTGAGCATGATGGGGAAGATTTTTTAAAAAGATAGCTGTATGAAAGTGAGCTTTAGGGATATTACAAGCTGTTAAAATGAAAGCTTCAGCTGAGGCACATTACAGAGCTATGTGTTGGACCGAAATGCAAACACTTTCAAAGTAGGTGGTAAAAAGGGGTGGAGGGGTTGGTAATTCTTTTTTTATTAATTTTTTCTTTGAGATGGAGTCTCTCTCTGTCACCATCCTGGAGTAGTGGTGTGATCTCAGCTCAATACAACCTCCGCCTCCTGCGTTCAAGCGATTCTCCTGCCTCAGCCTCCCAAGTAGCTGAGACCACAGGTGCGTGCCACCACGCCTGGCTAATTTTTGTATTTTTAGTACAGACAGGGTTTCACCATGTTGGCCAGCATAGTCTCGATCACTTGACCTCATGATCTGCCCGCCTTGGCCTCCCAAAGTGCTGGGATTACAGGCATGAGCCACCATGCCTGGCCCTGGGTTGGTAACTCTTAAATGGTTATCCACACTGATGGCGTAAAGGGATGCTGAATTGGAGATCAGGAAGATTTTTGAGAAGGATTTCTTTGGAGAGAAGTATTGGGTTCCAAGAATTCTATCCTTCTCATTACGGGGGAAAAAGAGGAGAAGAGAAAGAGGAGTGGAGAGGAGAGGGGAGGGGAGGGGAGGGAAAGGGGGAGAAAGAGGGTAGGGGTGGGAAGGAGGGATATCTACTCCTTAAATCAAACCAAAGGACAGAACTTTTATGGAACCATCTGTGGAGCTTAGTATGTGACTTCTAAAGTTTGAGGGACACAGGGGACTTCTGACTGGTTCATACTTGAGAAATCTAAATCCAGAGTGCTGAGTTGTGGGGAAGGGGCTGCACTCCCAGAGTTTTCCTGGACAAACATGTTTCCTATGGACCAGATGTGGCCCAAGAGGGAAAGGGAGTTGTGTGCTGTTGCTTAGCCCCTGTTTATAATGACCTCCTGCAGGAGTGAGGAGCCTCAATAAAGGAAAGCTGGAGATGAACTGCTGCTGAATACCTAAGGCTGCAGAAAGGTGGGGAAAAGGAAGAGTCTCAGAGCAACCCATGAAAATCCCTTAAAAGAGCAATCAGCTTTAAACATCTGCAAAGGCCAGAGAGCACCAACTTGATCACCTGCACAGCACCAGTCAACTAAGAACTTTGTTAGTATTCCTTCTTTGATCTCCCTTCCTAAGCTCCAGATCCTAGAGTGATCAGAATCAGCTTTAGAAGGATGGTAAAAGGAGAAGAATCGTGAGATTATCCCCTACCCCACTTTCAAATTTCAGACTTCTAGCCTGTGGCCAGTACAAACTGGAGGAGAGGAGGAGAAATTTCAAGGTTAAAATTATCATTCTTACCTATGACTGCCATTTTAATTCCTGATTTCCAGCATGTTTTGTGACTTTAAAAATGGCTGAGTACCTTTAATATCTCTAGGGTCAAGGAGAACAGCTCCTCAGTGAGGATTTAAAAAGATAGTCAGAAACGAATTTGCTTTAAGATTCCATTCTACTAGTTGTGTTTGTTTCATATAAACATTACAGATAGAAATAGGAAAAGGGGTCTTGATCAAAGGAATCGAGGTAGCCAGATCCAAGGTCTATTTGGAAAAGGACACACAGATAAAAACATCTACCTCTGGGATGGAAATAGTGGATGTAGATGGGAGGCTGATTGAAAGGACCTCCAGTACCAAACTGAAGTGTCATTTAAATACAGGAGTATAATTTCAGTATATTTTGGTATTTCGGTATATTTTGTATTGACATATTTTCAGTACTTGAGATCAGTAAAACTAAGTATTTAATACTCGTAATTATTTATTTCTTTACTTTAATTGACCAGTAAAAATTGTATGTGTTTGTGGTATACAACATGATGTTTTGTTGTTGTTGTTGTTGTTGTTGTTGCCATGTCCAATAGTTTTTTTTTTTTTTTAAATACTTTAAGTTCTAGGGTACATGTGCACAACGTGCAGGTTAGTTACATATGTATACTTGTGCCATGTTGGTGTGCTGCACCCATCAACTCGTCAGCACCCATCAACTCGTCATTTACATCAGGTATAACTCCCAATGCCATCCCTCCCCCCTCCCCACTTCCCACAATAGGCCCTGGTGTGTGATGTTCCCCTTCCCAAGTCCAAGTGATCTCATTGTTCAATTCCCACCTATGAGTGAGAACATGCGGTGTTTGGTTTTCTGTTCTTGTGATAATTTGCTGAGAATGATGGTTTCCAGCTGCATCCATGTCCCTACAAAGGACACAAACTCATCCCTTTTTATGTCTGCATAGTATTCCATGGTGTATATGTGCCACATTTTCTTAATCCAGTCTGTCACTGATGGACATTTGGGTTGATTCCAAGTCTTTGCTATTGTGAATAGTGCCGCAATAAACATACATGTGCGTGTGTCTTTATAGCAGCATGATTTATAATCCTTTGGGTATATACCCAGTAATGGGATGGCTGGGTCATATGGTATTTCTAGTTCTAGATCCTTGAGGAATCGCCATACTGTTTTCCACAATGACAACATGATATTTTAATATGTGTATACATTGTGAAATGGCTGAATCAACCTAATTAACCATCACCTAAATATCTATCATCTAAGATACTTATTTCTTGTGGTGAGAATATTTAAAATCTATTCTCAACAATTTTCAATTATATATCATCATTAACTATAGTCAACAAGGTGAACAATGTATCTTCTGAACTTATTCCTCCTGTCTACCTGAAATTTTGTGTCCTTTGACTAATATCTCCCCAATCCTCCCATCCCTCAGCCTCTGGTAAGTATCACTTTACTCCTTATTTCTATAAGTTTGAGAGATTTTTTTAAGAGATGGGGCCTCACTATGTTGCCCAGGCTGGAGCGCAGTGGCTATTCACAGGCACCATCCTACCACTGATAAGCACAGGATATTTGACCTGCTCCATTTCTGACCTGGGCTGGTTCACTCCTCCTTAGACAACCTAGTGGTCCCCTGCTTTCAAAAACGTCACCTAAATGATAAACTTAGTGTAGACACCCTATTGGCATAGCAGACTACAGCGCAGAACTCCTGGACTTAAGCAATCATCCTGCCTCAGCCTCTGGATTAGCTGGACTACAGGCATGTGCCACTTAGCCACTGGCTAAGTTTGAGTTTTTAAACACTCCACATATGAGATTATGTGGTATTTGTCATTCTGTGCCTGACTTATTTCACTTAACATAATGTCCTCCAAGTTCATCCATGTTGTCATAAATGAGAGGATTGTTTTTATTTTCTAGGCTGAATAGTATTCCATTATGTATGTATAACACATTTTCTTTATCCAGTCATCCCCTGATGGACACTTAGGTTGGTTCTGTATCTTGAACATTGTGAATAATGCCGCAGTGAACATGGCATTGTAGGTGCCTCTTCAACATACAGATATTATTTCTTTTGGATATAGACCCAGGAGGGGGATTGTGGGATCATACGGTACTGTAGTCCAATTTTTAATTTTTTGAGGAAACCGCATACTGCTTTCTGTAATGGCTATACCAATTTACACGCCCACCAAGTGTACAAGGGTTTTCTTTTCTTCACATCCTCAACACTTACCTTTCATCATTTTTGATAGTAGTCATTCTAACAAGTGTGATATAATATCTTATTGTGGCTTTGATTTGTGTTTCCCTGGTGACTAGTGGTTTTTTGTTTTTGTTTTTGTTTTGTTTTGTTTTGTTTTTTTGAGATGGAGTCTCGGTCTGTCACCCAGGCTGGAGTGCAGTGGTGTGATCTTGGCTCACTACAACCTCTGACTCCTGGGCTCAAGCGATTCTTCTGCTTCAGTCTCCCCAGTAGCTGGGACTACAGGCGCCCACCACCACGTCCAGCTAATTTTTGTATTTTTAGTAGAGATGGGGTTTCACTGTATTGGCCAGGCTGGTCTCGAGCTCCGGACCTTGTGATCCACCCACCTCAGACTCCCAAAGTCCTGGGATTATAGGCATGAGCCACCACGCTCCGCCTGATTAGTGTTATTGAGCATTTTTTCATATACTAGTGGATATCTATATGTCTTCTTTTGAAAAATGTCTATTCAGGTCCCTTGCCCCTTTTTTATTTGGGTTATTTGTTTTCCTACTATTGAATTGTTTGAGTTCCTTATATATTTTGTATATTAACCTCTTATTGGATGTACAGCTTGCAAATATATCCTGTCATTCTACATGTTGTCTCTTCACTCTGTTGATTGTTTCCTTTGCTATGTAGAAGTTTTTTAGTTTGATGTAATTCCATCTGTCTACTTTCACTTTTGTTGCTTTTGCTTTTGGGATCATATCAAAATAATCTTTGCCCAAACCAATGTCTTGGAGATTTTTGTCCACTGATTTTACAGTTTCAAGTTTTACATTTAAGATTTTAATTCATTTTGAGTTAATTTTGTATAAATATATGGTGTGAGAGGAGGATCTAATTTTATTCTTCTGCATGTAGATATCCAGTTTCCCTAGCACCATTTATTGAAGGAGGTATTCTTTCTCCATTTTGTGTTCTTGGCAACTTTATCAAAAATCAATTGACTATAAATGCATGGATTTATTTTTGAGCTCTCTCTTCCATTTCATTGGTCTATGTGTCTGTTTTTATATCAGTACAATACACTTTTGATTCTTCTAGTTTTGTGTAAATTTTGATTCTTCTAGTTTTGTAGTAAATTTTCAAGGCAACTAGTGTGATGGCTCTGGCTTTGTTCTTTTGGCTTACAATTGGTTTGGCTATTTGGGGTCTTGGGGTCTTTTATGTTTCCATATACATTTTAGGTTTCTTTCCTATTTCTGTGAAAAATGTCATTAAAATTTTGATAGAGATTTCATTGAATCTGTGGATTGCCTTGGGTGGTGTCTTAGTCCATTTGTGTTGCTATAAAGGAATACCTGAGGCTGGTAATTTATGAAGAAAAGAGGTTTATTTGGCTTATAGTTCTGCAGGCTGTACAAGAAGCATAGTGATAACATCTGCTTCTGAAGAGGGCATCAGGATGCTTTCATTCATGGTTGAAGGTGAAGAGGAGCCAGTGTATGCAGAGATCACATGGCAAGAGAAGAAGCAAGAAAGAGAGGCAGGAGGCGACAGCCTCTTTTTCACAATTAGCTCTCATGGGAACTAACAGAGTGAGAATGCACTCACCGTTTGCCTATAACATGATCTTATATCCCCATAGGGAGGGCATTAATCTATTCCTGAGGAATCTACCCTCATGACCCAAACACCTCCCATTAGGCCCCACCTCCATCTTTGGGGATCAAATGTCAACATGAGATTTAGAGGAGACAAACATTCAAACTCTAGCAGGCAGTACAGAATTAATAATATTAATTCTTCCAATCTATGAACACAGGACATCTTTTCATTTATTTGTGTTTTCTTCTGTTTCTTTCATCAATGTTTTATAAGTTTCAGTGTACAGATATTTCACCTCCTTAGTTAAGTTTATTCCAACGTATTTTATTTTTTCTAGCTATTGTAAATGGGATTGTTTTCTTGATTTCTTTTTTTGAATAGTTTGTTATTAGTGTGTAGAAACCTGCTGATCATATGTTGATTTTGCCTCCTGCAACTTTACTAAATTTGTTTGCTAGTTCTAACAGTTTTTGGTAGTCTTTAATGTTTTCTTTATATAAGATCATATCACCTGTAAACAGAGACAATTTAACTTATTTTTTCCCAATTTGGATACATTTTATTCTTTTTCTTGCCTAATTGCTCTGGCTAGGACTTCTAGTACCATATTGAATAAAAGTGGTGAGAGTGGGCATCCCTGTATTAGTCCTGGTCTTAGAGAAAAAGCTTTCAACTTCTCACCATTGAATATGTTATCTACGGGCTTATTGTATATGATCTTTATTGTACTGAGGTACATTCCTTCTATTTCTAATTTGTTGAATGATTTTTATCATAAAGGGATACTGAATTTTGTCAAATGCCTTTTCTGCATCTATTGAGATGATCATTATGGTTTTTGTCCTTCATCTGTTATTGATTCGTATATGTTGAACCCTTCCTGCATCCCAGGGATAAATCCCACTTGATCATGGTAAATGATCCATTTATTTATTTATTTATTTATTTATTTATCTGAGATGGAGTCTTGCTCTGTCACCCAGGCTAGAGTACAGTGGTGCAATCTTGGCTCACTGCAACCTCCCTCTCCCAGGTTTTCTTTCTTCCTTTCTTTCTTTTTTTTTTGAGATGGAGTCTCACTCTGTTGCCCAGGCTGGAGTGCAGTGGTGCAATCTCAGCTCATGCAAGCTCTGCCTTCCGGGTTCACGCCATTCTCCTGCCTCAGCCTCCCAAGTAGCTGCGACTACAGGCACCCACCAACACGCCCAGCTAATTTTTTGTATTTTTAGTAGAGACGGGGTTTCAGTGTTAGCCAGGATGGTCTTGATCTCCTGACCTCGTGATCCACCCGTATTGGCCTCCCAAAGTGCTGGGATTACAGGCATGAGCCACCGTGTCTGGCCTCCCAAGTTCAAGTGATTCTTCTGCCTCAGCCTCCCAAGTAGCTGGGAGTACAGGCGTGGGCCACCACGCCCAGCTACTTTTTTGTATTTTTAGTAGAGATGGGGTTTTAACATGTTGGCCAGTCTGGTCTTGAACTCCTGACCTCAGGTGATCCACCCGCTTTGGCCTCCCAAGTGATTAATGATCCTTTTAATGTGCTGCTGAATTCCATTTGCCAGTATTTTGTTGAAAACATTTATATCTATGCTCAGCAGGGATATTGGCTTGTAACTTTTTTTCTCATGGTGCCTTTGTCTAACTTTGGTATCAGGGTATTGCTGGCCTTGTAAAATGACTCTAGAAGTTGTCCCTCTGTCATAGTCTGTTCAGGCTCCTATAGCAAAATACCTTAGACTGGGTGATTAATAAACAACAGAAATGCATTGCTTATAGTTCTGGATGCTAGGAAGTCCAAAATCAAGATGTCAGTACATTTGATGTCTGGTAAGAACTTGCTCTGCTTTAAAGATAGTACCTTTCATTGCATTCTCACATGGCAGAAGGGGCAAACATGATCCCTCCATCTCTTTCACAAGGGCACTACTTCCATTCACAAGGGCAGAGCCCTCATGACTTAACCACATCCCCAAAGGCCCTACCTCTTAATACTATCACATTGGGGATTATATTTAAATATATGAATTTTGCAGGGAAGCCAACATTCAGACCATAGTACCCTTCTATTTAATTTTTTGGAAGAGTTTGAGAAGAATTGTTATTAGTTCTTTAAATGTTAACTAAAATTCAGCAGTGAAGCCATCAGGTTTCAGGCTTTTCTTTGATGGAAGACTTTTTGTTACTGATTCAATCTCCTTACTCATTATTCTGTTCAGATTTTCTATTTCCTCAAGATTTAGTCTTAATAGGTTATATGTCTAATAATTATCAATTTTTATAGGTTATACAATTTTCAGGCATATAACTGCACATAGCAGTCTCTTATGATACTGTGTATTTCTATGGTATAATATCAATTATAATGTCTCCTCTTTTATTCCTAATTCTATTTATTTGAGTCTTTTTATCTTGGCTAGTCTAGCTAATGGTTTGTCAGTTTCTTTTCTCTTTGCAAAAAAACAGCTCTTAGTTTAGTTTACCTTTTCTATTGTTTTCTAGTCTCTATTTCATTCATTTCTGATCTGACCATTTCCTTCCTTTTACTAATTTTGGGATTGGTTTATTCTTTTTTTTTTTGTAGTTCCTTGCGGTGTAACATTAGGTGATGTATTTCTTCTTTTTTGATGTAGGCATTTATTGCCATCTATAAATTTTGGTATACTGCATGTCCATTTTCATTTGTCTCAAGATATTTTTCAATTTCTATTTTAATTTGCTCTTTGACCCATTGGTTGTTTAGAAGCATGTTGCTTAATTTCCACATATTTGTGAATTTTCTGAAATTTCTTCTCTTATTGATTTCTAGTTTCATACCATTGTCATTGGAAAAGCTACTTGATATGCTTCTATCCTCTTAAATTTGCTAAGACATGTTTTATAGCCAAACATATGATCTATCCTGGAGAATATTGCAATGCACTTGAGAAGAATGTGTGTTCTGCTGCTATTGTATGGAATATTCTATAAATGTTTATTAGGTCCATTTGGTCTAAAGTGTAGTTCAAGTTCAATGTTTCCTTATTGATTTTCTGTCTGGATGATCTATCCATTGTTGAAAGTAGGGTATTTAAGTCCCCTGCTACTACTGTATTGCAATCCATCTCTCTCTTCAGATTTATTAATATATTTGCCTTATATATTTAGGTGCTCCAATGTTGGAACATATATATTTACAATTGTTATATGTTTGATGATCCCTTTATTATTGTATATTGACTTCCATTGTCTCCTTTTACAGCTTTTGACTTAAAGTCTATTTTATCTGCTATAAGTATAGCTACCCTCACTCTCTTTTGGTTTTCATTTGCATGGAATATTTTTTTCCATCCTTTTACTTTCAATTCATATGTGTCCTTACAAGTGAAGTGAGTTTCTTGTAGGCTGTGTATATTTGGTCTTCTTTTCTTATCCATTCAGCCACTCTATGTCTTTCGATTGGATAATTTACTCCATTTACATTTAATTAATGATAGGTAAAAACTTACTACTTCCATTTTGTTAATTGTTTTCTGGTTGTTTTGTAGATCCTTTGTTTCTTTTTTCTCCCTTGATGTCTTCTTTTGTGATTAGATTATTTTCTCCAACGGTATGCTTTGATTCCTTTTTATCTTTTACGTATCTACTATAATATAATTTTTTGCTTTGTGGCTACCATGAGGCTTACATAAAACATCTTATAGCCATAAAAGGCAATTTTAAGCAAATAAGAAGTTAATATTAACTACATAAAATAACTACACTTTTACTTTACCCACTCACATATTCTGTTTTTGAGGTCACAATTCACATAGTTTACACTGTATATCCCTTAAAAATTATTGTTGCTATTATTTTTAATACTTGTTTTTTAACCTTCACACTAAAGATATAAGTGATTTACATACCACCATTACAGTGTTATAGTGTTCTGAACTTGACTGTGTACTTAATTTTACCAGTGAGCTTTATTCTTTCATATGTTGCGTTACCATTAATAATTAGCATCCTTTTTGCTCTGTGTGAAGAATTCCCTTTAGCATTTCTTGTAAGACAGATCATGTGGAATGAACTCACTCAGCTTTTGTTAATCTGGAAAAGTTTTCACCATTCTTTTATTTCTGAAGGACAGCTTTGCTTTGCTGGGTATAGTATTTTTGGTTGATAGTGGGTTTTTTTTTTTTTCCCTTCAGCACTTTTAATATATTATCCCAATATTTCTTGGCCTGCAGGGTTTCTCCTGAGGTATCCACTGATAGCCTTTAATTTTTTTATTTTTTATTTTATTTTATTTTACTATTTATTATTATACTTTAAGTTCTAGGGTACGTGTGCATAACGTGCAGGTTTGTTACATATGTATACTTGTGCCATGTTGGTGTGCTGCACCCATCATCTCGTCAGCACCCATCAACTCATCATTTACATCAGGTATAACTCCCAATGCCATCCCTCCCCCCTCCCCCCTCTCCACAATAGGCCCTGGTGTGTGATGTTCCCCTTCCCGAGTCCAAGTGATCTCATTGTTCAATTCCCACCTATGAGTGAGAACATGCGATGTTTGGTTTTCTGTTCTTGCGATAGTTTGCTGAGAATGATGGTTTCCAGCTGCATCCATGTCCCTACAAAGGACACAAACTCATCCTTTTTTATGTCTGCATAGTATTCCATGGTGTATATGTGCCACATTTTCTCAATCCAGTCTGTCACTGATGGACATTTGGGTTGATTCCAAGTCTTTGCTATTGTGAATAGTGGCACAATGAACATATGTGTGCATGTGTCTTTATAGCAGCATGATTTATAATCCTTTGGGTATATACCCAGTAATGGGATGGCTGGGTTGTATGGTACTTCTAGTTTTAGATCCTTGAGGAATCACCATACTGTTTTCCATAATGGTTGAACTAGTTTACAATCCCATCAACAGTGTAAAAGTGTTCCTGTTTCTTCACATCCTCTCCAGCACCTGTTGTTTCCTGGCTTTTTAATGATTGCATTCTAACTGGTGTGAGATGGTATCTCATTGTGGTTTTGATTTGCATTTCTCTGATGGCCAGTGATGACAAGCATTTTTTCATGTGTCTGTTGGCTATATGAATGTCTTCTTTTGAGAAGTGTCTGTTCATATCCCTTCCCCACTTTTTGATGGGGTTGTCTGTTTTTTTCTTGTGAATTTGTTTGAGTTCTTTGTAGATTCTGGATATTAGCCCTTTGTCAGATGAGTAGATTGCAAAAATGTTCTCCCATTCTGTAGGTTGCCTGTTCACTCTGATGGTAGTTTCTTTGGCTGTGCAGAAGCTCTTGAGTTTAATTAGATCCCATTTGTCAATTTTGGCCTTTGTTGCCATTGCTTTTGGTGTTTTAGACATGAAGTCCTTGCCCATGCCTATGTCCTGAATGCTATTACCTAGGTTTTCTTCTAGGGTTTTTATGGTATTAGGTCTAACATTTAAGTCTTTAACCCATCTTGAATTAATTTTCGTATAAGGAGTAAGGAAAGGATCCAGTTTCAGCTTTCTACTTATGGCTAGCCAATTTTCCCAGCACCATTTATTAAATAGGGAATCTTTTCCCCATTTCTTGTTTTCCTCAGGTTTGTCAAAGATCAGATGGCTGTAGATGTGTGGTATTATTTCTGAGGACTCTGTTCTGCTCCATTGGTCTATATCTCTGTTTTGGTACCAGTAACGTGCTGTTTTGGTTACTGTAGCCTTGTAGTATAGTTTGAAGTCCGGTAGCATGATGCCTCTAGCTTTGTTCTTTTGACTTAGGATTGTCTTGGCAATGTGGGCTCTTTTTTGGTTCCATATGAACTTTAAAGCAGTTTTTTCCAGTTCTGTGAAGAAACTCATTGGTAGCTTGATGGGGATGGCACTGAATCTATAAATTACCTTGGGCAGTACGGCCATTTTCACGATATTGATTCTTCCTATCCATGAGCATGGTATGTTCTTCCATTTGTTTGTGTCCTCTTTTATTTCACTGAGCAGTGGTTTGTAGTTCTCCTTGAAGAGGTCCTTTACATCCCTTGTAAGTTGGATTTCTAGGTATTTTATTCTCTTTGAAGCAATTGTGAATGGAAGTTCATTCATGATTTGGCTCTCTGTTTGTCTGTTACTGGTGTATAAGAATGCTTGTGATTTTTGCTTACAAAGAGACTTAGACTCCCATATAATAATAATGGGAGACTTCAACACCCCACTGTCAATATTAGACAGATCAATGAGACAGAAAGTTAACAAGGATATCCAGGAATTGAACTCATCTCTGCACCAAGCGGACCTAATAGACATCTACAGAACTCTCCACCCCAAATCAACAGAATATACATTCTTCTCAGCACCACATCACACTTATTCCAAAATTGACCACATAATTGGAAGTGAAGCACTCCTCAGCAAATGTACAAGAACAGAAATTATAACAAACTGTCTCTCAGATCACAGTGCAATCAAACTAGAACTCAGGACTAAGAAACTCAATCAAAATTGCTCAACTACATGGAAACTGAACAACCTGCTCCTGAATGACTACTGGGTACATAACGAAATGAAGGCAGAAATAAAGATGTTCTTTGAAACCAATGAGAACAAAGATACAATATATCAGAATCTCTGGGACACATTTAAAGCAGTGTGTAGAGGGAAATTTATAGCCCTAAATGTCCACAAGAGAAAGCTGGAAAGATCTAAAATTGACACTCTAACATCACAATTAAAAGAACTAGAGAAGCAAGAGCAAACACATTCAAAAGCTAGCAGAAGGCAAGAAATAACTAAGATCAGAGCAGAACTGAAGGAGATAGAGACACAAAAAACCCTCCAAAAATCAATCAATCTAGGATCTGGTTTTTTGAAAAGATCAACAAAATTGATAGACTGCTAGCAAGACTAATAAAGAAGAAAAGAGAGAAGAACCAAATAGATGCAATAAAAAATGATAAAGGGGATATCACCACCGACCCCACAGAAATACAAACTACCATCAGAGAATACTATAAACACCTTTATGCAAATAAACTAGAAAATCTAGAAGAAATGGATAATTTCCTGGACACTTACACTCCCCCAAGGCTAAACCAGGAAGAAGTTGAATCCCTGAATAGACCAATAGCAGGCTCTGAAATTGAGGCAATATTAGCCTACCAACCAAAAAAAGTCCAGGACCAGATGGATTCACAGCTGAATTCTACCAGAGGTACAAGGAGGAGCTGGTACCATTCCTTCTGAAACTATTCCAGTCAATAGAAAAAGAGGGAATCCTCCCTAACTCATTTTATGAGGCCAACATCATCCTGATACCAAAGCCTGACAGAGACACAACAAAAAAGAGAATTTTAGACCAATATCCCTGATGAACATCGATGCAAAAATCCTCAATAAAATACTGGCAAACCCAATCCAGCAGCACATCAAAAAGCTTGTCCACCATGATCAAGTGGGCTTCATCCCTGGGATGCAAGGCTGGTTCAACATACGCAAATCAATAAATGTAATCCAGCATATAAACAGAACCAAAGACAAAAAAAACATGATTATCTCAATAGATGCAGAAAAGGCCTTTGACAAAATTCAACAGCGCTTCATGCTAAAAACTCTCAATAAATTCGGTATTGATGGAACGTATCTCAAAATCATAAGACCTATTTATGACAAACCCACAGCCAATATCATACTGAATGGGCAAAAACTGGAAGCATTCCCTTTTGAAACTGGCACAAGACAAGGATGCCCTCTCTCACCACTCCTATTCAACATAGTGTTGGAAGTTCTGGCTAGGGCAATCAGGCAAGAGAAAGAAATAAACGGTATTCAGTTAGGAAAAGAAGTCGTCAAATTGTCCCTGTTTGCAGATGACATGATTGTATATTTAGAAAACCCCATCATCTCAGCCCAAAATCTCCTTAAGCTGATAAGCAACTTCAGCAAAGTCTCAGGATACAAAACTAACGTGCAAAAATCACGATAGCCTTTTAAGAATTCCTTTATAGATGATTTGCTTCTTTCCTCTTGCTGTTTTCAGTGTCCTCTTTTTATTTTTGATTTTTGACAGTTTGATTTTGTCTTGCAGTCTTGTTTGGCTTGAGTCTAATCAGATTCCTGTGACCTTCCTGTACCTGCATATTTCTTTCTCAGATTTAATTTATTTTCTGTGATTATTTCTTTAAATAAACTTACAGATTTCTCTCTTTCTTCTCCTTTAACTCCTATAACTTGAACATTTGCTTTTTTGATACTGTTCCATAAATCCCATAAGCTGTCATCATTCCTTTTCATTCTTTTTTCCTTTTTCTCTTCTTGCTGCATATTTTCAAATAATTGTCTTTGAGTTTGCAGGTTCTTTCTTCTGTTTATCAATTCTGCTGTCAATGCTCTCTATTGCCTTTTAGAATTTAATGCATTATATTTTTCAGCTACAGAATTTGGTTACTTTTTCATAATTTCAATCTCTGTTAAATTTCTTGTTTTGGTCATTTATTGTTTTCTTGATTTCAATGAATTATTTCTCTGTATTTTATTGAAGTTTGCTATACAGCTATTATTTTGAATTATTCATCAGGCAGTTTATATCTCTATTTCTTTAGTGTCAGTTACTCATGTTTTATTTTCTTCCATTGGTGATGACATGTTTCCCTGATTATTTTTTATCTTTGTGGCCATTTGCTGGTGTCTGCTCATTTAAGAAGTGGAGACTTATTCCAATCTTTGCAAACTGGCTTTGTTTGGGAAATCCTTCACCAATCAGCAAGTCCAGAGATTCTGGGCAGTCCGTCTAGCGTGGTCTGCTGGCGTACTTGCTGCTGGAGTCCTTGGACGAGTGGGCCTTGTGCCTGGGTCAGCAAGTGGGCAGACTTGGTGCCTGGGTCCGTAAGGTTGAGCTTGGATCCTGGATTCCCTGAGGTAGATGTATTGATTGGGTCTGCAGAGGTGAGCCTGGAGCCTAGGTCCAAGGGCAGACCTAAAGCCTATATCCATGGGGGGTGTCTTGAAGCCTGGTTCCATAGTAGCTGATCTGACACTAGGGTGAGCCTTAAACCTGAGTCTGTAGGGGTTGGCTAGGCCCTGGAATGGGTCTGGAGCCTGGGTCCACTAGGATGAGCCCAGCGCCTGTGTCCATGGGGGCTGACCTGGCACTGGGGTAGACCTGTATCCTGAGTTCATGGAGTTTTGGGTCTATGGGGGCTGGCCTAGAACCTGGGTATTGAGGAGTAGCCCTGGAGCCTAGGTCCATGAGGGTCAGCTTAGCACTGAGGTCTACTGGGACAAATCTGGCCCTTACATCTGCTAGAACATGGGACTGTAGGGGCCAGCCTGGAGTATGGGGCCATAGGGATCAGCCTGGCACTAGGCCCACCTGGAACCTGTCTGTGGTATGAGCCTTGTGCCTGAGATGTACTGACCTGGCACTGAGGTGGGCCTAAAGCGTTAGGCTGTGTGGGCTGACATGCCTTTGGACTGATCTTAAACTAGGGCAGGTCTGTAGCTTGCAGCTGCAAGAGCTAGCCTTATCGTCGGCAGGCCTGGAACCTATATCTGCAGGCCAGCCTGAAGGCTGAGTGCTGGCCTGATGATTAGGGTCGTAGGGGTTGGCCTAGTTCTGAGATAGTCATGAAGCCTGGTGCTATGGGGCCCAGCTTGATGCTGGGTTGGGGGGCATCCAGAGCCTGGGACCACTGGGACTGGTCTGACCCTGGAGTAAACCTGAAGACGGACTCTTCAGGGTAGGCCTGGAGCCTGATCTCTGAAGGCTGGCCTGGCACTACAGTGAGCTCAAAGCCTGAGGCATGGGGGCCAGCTAGGTGTTGGGGTCAGAATGGAGCATAGGGATGTTAGGTTGGCATGGAGATTGAGACTAGGGAGCAGACCTGGAGCCTGGGAATGTAGGATCTGGCCTGGTGTCAGGATGGGCCTAGAGTCTGGGGCTGTGGGGGCCTTCCCAGTGCTGGGTTTTATCGGTGGGCCCAGTATTGGGGTTTGAGGCAAAGTCTGATGCTTATTTTCCTCATCTTCCCCAAAGTGAAAGGTATTTCTCTGTGGACTGTGCTGCCTGGTATGGAGGTAAGGGTGATGTGGGTAATGTAAAGTTGCCCTTCCTATCCTCTTCAATGTGTCTTTTCTTATTTCTGTGCTATACCCAGGTGCTATAATCTCTCACTTGGTTTTCTTCACTCTTGTGAAGGTATTTTTATGCATGAATAGTTTTTCAAATTGATGTTTCTGTGGAGAGACTAGCACTGGAAAGTTCTTTTCTGCCATCTTGCTGATTAAGACACAATACTTTTCAAATACAAAAATTAATAACCATAAAATGTAAATATACTTGAACATATTAAAAATAATTTAGTCTAATATAAAAATAAAATACTGTTTACATACTAAAGTTTGAGCTTAAAAATAAAATAGAATTATAATTTTTTAATGTGTACTTGGTCCATCAATGATGTCAACACTGAGCTGTGTAAAGCTTTCCAGGGCTGAAAACCTCTCTCTGAATCTATGCAGTTAAGAGAATGATAAAGATACTGTTATAAACTGCTCTTAAATATTTTTCTCTAATCCACTGCTGTGGTTTGAATGTGTCCCCCAAAGTTCATGCATTGGAAACTTAATCCTCAGTGCAAGCATGTTGAGAGGTGGGACCTCTAAGAGGTGATTAGGCCATGAGGGCACCAGTCTCATGAATGATGAATGCCATTATTACAGGAATCTGTCCCTTATAAAAGGACAAGTTCAGCCCCACTTTGCTATCTCTCACCCCTGTGCCTTCTGCCATGGGATGATGCAGCAAGAAGGCCTTCACCAGATGCCCGTGCCTCACTCTTGGACTTCTCAACCTCCAGAACTGTGAGCCAATACATTTCTGTTCATTATAAATGACCCGGTCTCAGGTATTATGCTGTAGCAGTACAAAATAGACTAAGACACCCATTATCTACAAACAATCCTATCTCTTGGTTAATAACTTTGAGGAGAATTTTTTTCGGGGGGCAAGGTTTCATTTCTTTGTAAGAACAGTTTTTTAAATTTCTAACTGTTATGGTTTGAATGTTGTTTGTATCCCTCAAGAATTCGTTTTGAAACATAATTACAATTGTAAAAGTAAAGTAGAGGTTTCTCTTTAAAAACACTTTCCTCCCTGTCTAATTAGGAATAAATAGTAACTTCACTTAGAAGCAAAATTTATTCAAAGACCTGTGCTAACATTCTTAGATATCTGCAAACCGTAATAAAGAAATCAATGTACTTTGTGTTCTTAGCTCCCACAATTTAGCCTAAATATTTGCCCTGGCATGCTTATACTGGTCCAAGCAAACATTAGGTAACAGCCTGTTCCTCTTCTTTATTTGGAGGTGTTTTTTACCTTTCTCAGCATTCCACAAGTTACTTCCCCCTTCCTTTGTTCTCCACTGCCTTTGCCTCTTTTAGAAAGTTCTAAGTTGCTAGCCAATTGAGACAAATACAGAATGTGAGGTCCTGTTCCAGCCAATGGAAACTGGACACAGCAGTAGGGCGGACGTGTGAGGTTATAAATAACCTCGTCTTCTTTGTTCGGTGTACTCTCATGGCAAAACTGCTGGCGAGTGTACCCTTTCTGCAGAAAGTAAAAAGGGCCTTGCTGAGAAAATTAAATTTATGTTCAAGTGCTATTTCTTTACAGCATCGGGAAACAAGCATTTCTAACACAATGCAACAGTATTAAGAGGTGGAGACTTTAGAAGGTGATTAGGTCATGAGGGCTCCACTCTCATGGATGGGATTAGTGCCCATAAAAAAAGGCTTGAGGGAGTTCTCCCTGTTTAGCCCTTTATTGCCCTTCTGCCCTTTCATCATATGAGCATGCAACAACAGGACTATCTGTGGAGCAGAGAGCAAACTTTCACCAGATAAGAAATCTGCCGGCACCTTGATCTTTGATATCCCAGACTTCAGAACTGTGAAAAGTAAATTTCTATTATTTATAAATTATCTAATCTTAGATATTTTGTTACAGCATCCTAAGTGGGCTAAGACAGTAACAAACTTTTTTTTTTTTTTTTGCTTCAAAGAAAGTATTTCTGGTTTGTCTTTATTTTTCCATCTCATCTTCCATAAATGAAGATTCTAACACAGACACCTTATTCATACCAATAGTGTTCCGTTCATGTCCATTTGTTGTAAACTATTTGTGATAGATAATACTTATTCTTGTATTAGAAGCTTTGCTTTGTTTTCTTTTTTCTTGAGGATTATAAAGGCATATAAGACAGTTTTCTAAACACATTCACCTACATGTGATTCCCAAATTTTAATGAAACATGTCTCTGGTATGTCTCAGAACATAAATGTTTCAGATTTCAGATTTTTTTTAACTTCAAACTAACAGTATCATACCAACAGAAGTACCAGTATTCTAGCACCTTTGAAAACAGCATGGAATATCAGAGTAGTGGAACATTGAAAACTGGTATTGTAAGTCACTCTTCTGTGGGCAATGGGGAGCCAATAAAGATGTTTAAACAAGGAAATTACAAAGATGTATAGACACACACATACTCTGTTAGAGTTGTAGGAGTTGCACAGTATTAAGCCCACCTCCCTCCGTCCCTCTGTCAAAAGGTCAGCAACTTCAGCATGAGTCACCAACAATGCACATAGGAAGTTGATTAATGAGCAAAGAAGAGATTGGAGAAAGGCATGAAGGACATCTATTATTCTCCCCTCATCATTCATTCACTCTCTTTTTAAAGTAAAAACAGTTATCTGAACCTCTTTTGAAGAATCGCCTGAACCCCCTAGTAGCTCATTTAGTTTGGGTGGGTTTGACTTCCCCTTCAACTTCAGGGATGGTTGGAAATGATTGGTTCAAGAATTAATCATATATCTCAAATCTGGCAAAAAATTCTGAGGCCCAGAATTTCTGCTTGTGTGGGGAAAAGAGCTCTTTATTTCCAGTTAGACTGCTTGAGTCATTGTGTAATGAAGGGGTGAGCTCTGAGTCACCAGATAAAGTTTGAGGACAAAGGCAAAACAGTGGGAGATGGAACTGGAGGCTACAAAAGAAATAAAAAATCAATATTAACTGAGCTTCTATCCAGCTAAGTCTGAGGGCAGTTCTGAAATTTTCAATTGTGTGGGTTAATCAACTCTTTTGTCTTTTTTCCTGTTAAACCAGTTTGAATCAGGTCTTCTGCCACTTGCAACAGAAAGAGTCCTAAGTAACACTAAGGAAAAAACAGGAAGCCATCCATCAGGATTGAGGAAATGGTAGGAAGAAAGAGACTTATTGGAGAGAAGTCACAAAGGAAAGTTTTAATCTCTCATCTTACAGGGGTATTATTCATGCTAAATATCACACAAATTGCTACCTCTTCCCTAATATAAGTTAAGCATTATAATATCTGTAATATCTGTGACTCATAGTGTGGGCCCAGATGCCAGACAAACATGGGTTCAGATTTAGTTTACTCACTTTCTGCCACTTAAGATCTGTGCATTCTTGGGCAAGTTACTTCTCTGTTCTCTAATTTCAATTTCTTCCTTTACAAAATGGTGACAGTAGCTGCAACTTGAGTTACTATAAGGATTAAGTGCCACATTACATAATGCCACATATATGGTTATGGTAAGCACTTAATTCAATTATATTATTGATATTTTTCTTTTTCCAAGCTTATTGGAGATATCACTGGGGGAAATAATTTGTTAGATGTGAAACTACCAATTTTCCCTGCTTCACCATCTATCTTTACCTCTTCCTCTTCCATTTTAACACAAGTGATGACCCTTAATGAAAGATGCAACCCTTCTCCCCTGTCCAAGGGTGACCCTTCCTCTTTTCTTCTTTATCACACATTCTCTCAACTCCTTAGGAATTTTTCTCTACCAATTATTTCTTTTTGTCTTCTTGTTTTCCCTCCACTGGGAATTGTCCTCATTGTCTTAGTTAATTTTGTGTTGCTATAAGGGAATATCTGAAGCTGGATAATTCATAAAGAAACAAGTTTTATTTGGCTTATAATTCTGGATGGCTGGAAAATTCAAGGTTGGGCATATGCATTAGGTGCTTCCACTCATGGTGGAAGATGAAGGGGAGCCAGTGAGTGCAGAGATAACGTGATGAGAAATGAAGCAAGGAGATGGGGAGGTGCCACATTCTTTTTAACAACCAGCTTTTGTAGAGTGAGAATTTATTCACTTCTGAGGGAGGGCAACCGTCTATTACTGATGAGGGATCTACTGTCATGACCCAACACTTCCCATTAGGCCCCACTTTTAACACTGGATCAGATTTCAACATGAGGTTTAGAGGAGACAAACATCCAAACTATGGCACCCATTTTACAAAAAACACCTCCATACTAAAACTATCCCCTCTTTGACTCTCTATCCATAGTTTTCAATGTGTGATCTGAAGAGCTTCTGTATCAGAATCACCTGGATGCTCGTTTAAAATGCAGAGTTCCAGGCTCCACTCAGCTGTAGTAAGACATATTGGTGCTCCTGTACCTACATTCTAACAAATAAGCAAAGTGATTATGATGTACCATAAAGTTGGAGAAAACTGTTCTCTGGGCTCTCCATGGTACCTGGCGATCCTCTAGCTACCTAGCTGCGACCCTCTCTCATGTATACTGTGGGTATTTTACTTTCTCACATTCCTCAAATTGTCAAGAGCACGAATCACCACCCCTCTAACTCATACTCTGATTTTGCAGGAAAAAAATCAAAGAAAAAAGCCTCATGAATCTCCATACCATGATTGTATTTCACCCATGCCTATTCTTTCCTATTTCCCTCCTGTAAACGTGGAAAATACATACTTTGCTTTCTGAAGCTAATTATGCCACTTAAGCTCATTTCTCATTTTCTCCTGCCCTAAGCACGTCATCGAATCTCTTATCCTGTCTTTCCTTATCTGCAAACTTATTTCTATCAACATTTAAACATATATAAAGCTTCTCTCATTTTCAAAAGACAATTCTCCCTTAATTTCATGAACCAAACACCTCCAGCTACTGCATTTTTTCATTCCCTCTTCTCAGCTAAACTTCTTAAAGATGTCTACACTTACTTCCCACTTGCATTCAATTTCTGCCCCACTATTGGATTAGGACCCCACTATTTCACTGAGACTGCTCTCACTTAATTAACAGAAGATTAATTTGTTGTTAAATCCACTGGACACTGGACCTTACATTACTTGGCTTCTCAGTTCCATTTGACACTATTGTCTATTCTTTTTTAAAAAACCTTTTTTCTCTTGGCTTCCTTGATACCTAAGTACCTTATAATCTACATATTCAAAATTAACTTGGTAATTTCTGCTTAACCTCCTTCCCAGGTGAATGGCATCATCTGCAAGTTGTCCAAGCCAGAAACGTAGAGTAGTCATCCTTGACTCCTTCCTCCTTTTCACTTGTTAACTACCTCTTACATGTTTCATAGCTGGATTGCTGCAACAGCCTCCTAACTGCCCTTTCTCCAGTTTCGCTCCCATTCAATCTAGAGTAATACTCTGGAGGGAAAGATCACAGTTATACTGGCCACTAGATTCTAAATATTTGCTATAGGTAAGTTTGAAATTAGGCACCAAGCTTCCTGACAACCAAGGCAAAACTGAAGGGAAAGTAATCTTCATACTTCTTAATGCTTATTCTAATTCTAACACTCTAAACCAAATTTCTCAGGAGGAGATTTATAAAGGAAGCAATAAATGATGTAATGAACAATGGCTCAACAATATTCCTATGATATATCCTATAATTTCATTTGGCAAGTATTTATGGAGTACTTACTACAAGCCAGGCACCATGCTCACCACTGGGGATAAAACAGTGAATGTAGCTGTTTCTTATCTAATCTCATTATTAAAACCGAGTTTTTGCATAATATTAAATGCAATCCTCTGAAGACAATTTGGCTGGGAAAGGGCTTATTTCCCAAGCCATCCCTGCCTGGTAGTTTAAAACCAGGGTCAAAATAACAGCTACTCAGTGTTCCCCTGCTTCCTGCAACCACCCTAACACTGCCATCCACATGGTCCTGCCCTGGGTCAGGACTTCCAGTCTCTCTCTTTCTCTCTCTTTTTTTTTTTTTTTTTTTTGAGATGGAATCTCACTCTGCCACCCAGACTGAAGTGCAGTGGCACAATCTCACCTCACTGCAACCTCTGTCCCCCGTGTTCAAGCGATTCTCCTGCCTCAGCCTCTCGAGTAGCTGGGATTACAGATGTGTGCCACCACACCTGGCTAATTTTTGTATTTTTGGTAGAGACAGCATTTCACCATGTTGCCCAGGCTGGTTTCAATCTCCTGACCTGAGGTGATCTGCCTGCCTCAGCCTCCCAAAGTGCTGGGATTACAGGCGGGAGCCACCGCACCCGGCCCAGCCTCTTTTAAATTGCAGCTCACTGACACTACTATCACACACAAAATATGTCTGGATTCCCCATGGTTTGTCTCACATGTGTTGACAAACAGTGCTTTTAACAACCACATGAAATCTGCTATTTTCCACCCTCACTTACTCTGGTTTCTTTTGGAGATCTGCTGCTAAGTTGTTCCCCACACCTCCCCACACTCCCCCTCCAACACAACACGTGAGCCCGGACAGGACCATTGCTGTATTAGTCCGTTTTCACACTGCTATAAAGATACTACAATTTATAAACAAAGGAGTAAACTTACTCACAGTTCCGCATGGCTGGGGAGCAGGGAGGCCTCAAGAAACTTACAGTCATGGCAGAAGGGGAAGCAGGCACCTTTTTCACAAGTTGGCAGACTACAGAGGAGAAAGAAGGAGGAATTTCCCAACACTTATAAAACCATCAGATCTCCTGTGTGGAGAGAGAGATCCTTCTTTCTCTTCTTATAAAGCCATCAATCCTACCGGATTAGGACCTCACATTTATATCTTCACTTAATGAAAATTGTTACTGGAAAGGGGTCCTGATCCAGACTCCAAGAGAGAGTTCCTGGATCTCCAGCAAGAAAGAATTTGGGGTGAGTCCATAAAGTGAAAGCAAGTGTATTAGAGAAAAAGAGAAACAAAAGAATGGCTACTCCACAGACAGAGCAGGGGCATGGGCTGCTCGACTGAATATATGTATGGTTGTTTCTTAATTATATGCCAAACAAGGGGTGGATCATTCATGAATTTTCTGGGAAAGGTGTAGGATTTCCTGGAACTGAGGGTTCTCCCCACTTTAGACCATATAGGGTAACTGCTGGCCACAGCATTCTTAAATTGTCATGGTGCTGATGGAAGTCTTTTGGCATGCTAATGTATTATAATTAATGTATAAGGAGCAGTGAGTTTGACCAGAGGTCACTTCCATCAACATTTTGCATTTGGTGGGTGTTGGCCAGCTTCTTTACCACATCCTGTCTTATCAGGAGGGTCTTTTTGACCGGTTTCTCGTGATACCAGTCCTGCTGACCTCCCATCTCATCCTGTGACTGAGAATGCCTAACCTCCTGGGAATGCAGCCCAGTAGGTCTCAGCCTCATTTTACCCAGCCCCGATTCAAGATGGAGTCACTATGGTTCAGATGCCTCTGACAAAATCACCTCTGTCCAAATATAGTCACTTAGTGGGTACGAATTTGGCGGGGGACACAACTGAGTCCATAGCAAACAGTATGCGATTTTGAATCACATCAGCACACACAATAAGACTCTGAAAAGTGAGTCTGTTGGCTTGGCTGGAGAGAAAACTGTGACAATGTGTAGTGTTCCAAAATGACCCTTCCTGCATCAGGGAGCACTCAGAACCTTCCAGCTTGGTGAACAGAATTTGCTCTCAGGCCAGGAGCCATGCTCTGTAAGTATGTTGTCTTTACATCTGGCCCAGTTTGATCCAAATATAGGATTTAGAATGATTAAAGAAATAGATGGCATACACCAACTCTCCTCACAAATGTGTCTCCTCTCAATTTGGCCTTCACCTTCAGATAGACACATAATGGATCCCAGATTGTGTCCTGTTGCAAAGATCCGGGAACAGAGGCTTGGGATACCTGTATATGAACAGAAACCAGACTAGCAGGTGGTAAGCCTGGCATTGTCCTGTGTTCTTAGGCTCTTTTTTTTTTCTTTTTCTTTCTTTTGAGATGGAGTCTCCCTCTGTCGCCCAGGCTGGAGTTCAGTGGCTTGATCTCAGCTCACTCAAGCTCCGCCTCCCGGGTTCACGCCATTCTCCTGCCTCAGCCTCCCGAGTAGCTGGGACTACAGGCCCCCGCTACCATGCCCGGCTAGTTTTTTGTGGGGTTTTTTTTTGGTTTTTTTTGGGGTTTTTTTTTTTTGTTTTTTTTGGTTTTTTTTTTTTTTTTTTTTTTTTTGTATTTTTGGTAGAGACTGGGTTTCACCGTGTTAGTCAGGATGGTCTTGACCTCCTGACCTCATGATCCGCCCGCCTCGGCCTCCCAAAGTGCTGGGATTACAGGCGTGAGCCACCGTGCCAACTTAATCACTGGGACACCCACAGGCAAGGCCTGGCTTTTTCCACAAGAAATATTCTGGATGGAAGTAAACACATCAGTGAGCTTAAAGTTCTACATGATCACAATGACTTAAGCTTGAGAATTTTTTTTTTTTTTTTTTTGACACGGAGTCTGGCTCTGTCGCCCAGGCTGGAGTGCAATGGCCGGATCTCAGCTCACTGCAAGCTCCGCCTCCCGGGTTTACGCCATTGTCCTGCCTCAGCCTCCCAAGTAGCTGGGACTACAGGCGCCCGCCACCTCGCCCAGCTAGTTTTTTGTATTTTTTTTAGTAGAGACGGGGTTTCACCGTGTTAGCCAGGAAGGACTTGATCCCCTTGACCTCGTGATCCGCCCGTCTCGGCCTTCCAAAGTGCTGGGATTACAGGCTTGAGCCACCGCGCCCGGCCGAGAATTTTTTAAAAAGAGAGAAGGGAGTAGTAAATGACTAAATATAAAGCACCTAGTGCTGTATTTCGCAAATGGTGATCACTCAGCAGGTGTCTCAGCTCCTCCCTTCAGCAACCAGGCTTCCAGGACCGGAAGGAAGTCTTCTGCATTCAAAACTAGACTCAAACTACTCCCCTCCACCACCCAATTCTACTCCTGTGCTCGCGCTTCTCCTGCCTGGCAAATTCCATGGCCCGACAGATTCACTTCCATTCCACGGCCGGACCAGGAACGTCAGTGGGCCACCCATGCCTGGAAAACGGCTGGCTGGGCCAGAGGGGCGAGGACCGCTGCAGAGCGGGGATGGTACCAGCCACTTCTTGGCAGCCGCGGTACGCGCAGCCTTATGGGAGCTGTAGTTCCCACAACTCCGAGTCTCCAGGCGAGGCGTCACTGCAGGACTCGTTTTCCCGTGCTCCTGTGCGCGGGTCCACTTGGGACGGGTCCCTGGGTAGGTGAGGTGGGTAGGAGCTTGCTTATAGAAAAGTGGAATCGAGTCGTCCTTGTTAGTGGAGCCGCTGCCGCCAGGGAACTCAGAGCCGGTTCCTGTTCCTTCAAGAGTGATGGAGGCCAAACTTGAAATACAAGTTTAAGTTTCCCCATAGGGCAAAAGATAAGGATCCGAACTCCCCCGGCCCGGTGTGCAGCAGGAGCGACCAACCCCGACCCGGGTTAAAAGTCCCAGGGACTCTTCGCTGCCGCCACCTCCTGTTCTCTCCCCACGTTCCCACTCGGGGTCTCCCTCAAGGCCGGGAGGCACAGCGGTCCCTGCTTGTTGAGGGGCTGGATGTACGCACCCGCAGGTTCCCGCGGACTTGAGGGCGCCCGCTGAGCCCCGGCGCCCGCAGAGGGCTTGTGTTTGCCTCCTGCAGCCTCAACCCGGAGGGCAGCGAGGGCCTACCACCATGATCACTGGTGTCTTCAGCATGCGCTTGTGGACCCCGGTGGGCGTCCTGACCTCGCTGGCGTACTGTCTGCACCAGCGGCGGGTGGCCCTGGCCGAGCTGCAGGGGGCCGATGACCAGCGTCCAGTCGACCGCAGCCTGCTGAAGTTGAAAATGGTGCAGGTCGTGTTTCGACACGGGGCGCGGAGTCCTCTCAAGCCGCTCCCGCTGGAGGAGCAGGTGAGAGGTCGGCCCGGGCCGGGGCTGGTGGGGCGAGGACCGTGTGCCAGGCCAGGCGTCTCGCCGGAACACACATCTTCAGAGCTTTACTCACGCGGAGCGGGGCTCGGGTTGGGTCCAGAAGAGGGGAAAACAGCAGTAGCCAGTTCCTCCCCAGGCTCTTGAGCAAAGGACCTGCTGGGGGTAGGACAGCCCCGGAACTTCCCGTTTTGCCCTGATGGCGCAGTAAGCGCTTCTTAAGACGCATGGGAGTCGCCTGGGGATCCTGCTACGTTGCAGATTCTGATTCAGCAAGTGTGGAGTAGTGCCCCAGGTCAGCATTTCTATTAAGTGTCTGGGTGAACATGAGTACAAGGGTGCAGTGCACTTCTGTGTGACAATTTTGAAGGTGGTTTGTCAGCTGAAGGGACTTTAGTGACAGGAACCACTCTTAACTGAGATCACAGTGGATAAGGTCGTTGCCTTTGGAAACAAACTTTATAACAGTTTTTTCTCAGGGTTTGCTGGAGGCCATTTGAGATCTGAAGTTTTTTTTTTTTTTTTTTTTTTGTAACAAGTGTTGTATTCTAGGGTTCTCTTTTTCTGTTTAAGGTTACTAAACCTATAGTGGAAGGGATTTGAGGTCGGAAAAAATTAAAAATGGGCTAGTCTGTGGCTGTTATGTCTTAAATAATTTTGTCAGGATAATTTTGTCAGGATAATTATAACTAAAGCACGAATAGTTTTTAAAAAAATTATTATCTTTCCTGGATGTGACTTTTCACGGCAGAAAGGCCTAGTGAAGAGGAATAGGCAACCTGAAATCCCCAAACACCCAGGTATTACACATGTGGAGTGATGTATCGTTGGTCTTCCAGGTTGGTGTTGGAGGAGGTCCAACAGATTGTCCAAAATTGATGTTAGGTATACTCTTCATAATCATAGTTGCTTTCTAGAAACCTTCAGGATTGTGTCTTTACATTGTACAACTGGAAACCCATTTTTCAAAATTGGCCGCACATGAAATTAAACTTCTAAAGCATTTTCCACATAAATAAATACATTTGGAAGGCACTTAATTCATTACCAGATTTCTGGTTAGCCTTACTCTGGCTGTATCACATGCTCTCTGGTACTGGGATTGCTTCTTTCATTTTGATTCTTTGATTTTTTTTTTTCAGTCTTTTACTTTGCCTTTCTATATTAGATCACTAAATTTTCCTTAAGATTTTGTATACAGCCCATCTCTGATGCTCCCCTTCCCCCAGTTCTTCTCTATTCTTGGTACAGAAGGACTGGGGAATCATATGTAGGAATATATATTATATTTACCTAGAAGACAAAAAGTTATCGGTGGTAACAGAGAATAAAACTTTGAATGTGCAGGCCTAGACCTAGTATGTACCATATATATACACCCTGAAGGCCCTAGGAAAAGATTTAGATTCTTTTAGGGCTTTATCCCTGAGGGAGAGTGGGTGTGTGATGGGTATCTTCTGCCTTTATGGTTGAAGGGTCCATTGTAGCTTAGGATACCAGCTTCATTCATCTTCAATGTGTGTAGCCACAAAATAGCATCTGAATCCATGGCCTGACTTTGCAATTAGAGAAGGCATATTACCTCTCCTCTCTGCTCATATTCTCCAGACTTTAGGCAGATGCTTTCAACACCTTTGGTTATCTAGTATAAAGTCATGTGCATAAAAATCAGGGGTGAACCAACTCTCTTTCAGTTTAGGCTATGAGCAAATATTAACCTCTTAAAACTTGTTTCTGGATAGTCTCTGTCAGGTGTTCATTTCAAGATCCAATTTGATAGAGATTGTTATTGGAATTTTTTATTTTATTTTATTTTTTTCTGAGACAGAATCTTACTCTGTTGCAAGGCTGGAGTGCAGTGGTGCGATCTCGGCTCACTGTAATCTCCGCCTCCTGGGTTCAAGCAATTCTCTTGCCTCAGCCTCCGGAGTAGCTGGGACTACAGGCACGCGCCACCACACCTGGCTAATTTTTGTATTCTTAGTAGAGACGAGATTTCACCATGTTGGCCAGGATGGCCTTGATATCTTGATCTCATGATACGCCCGCTTCAAGCCTCCTAAAGTGCTGGAATTACAGGTGTGAGCCAGCGCCCAGCCATTATTGGGATTTTTTAATCTTCTTGGTTCTGCTATTAATTATAGTCAGAAGGGACTGCCTCGCAAAACTTTTTTGTCTTTAGTACATGTTTCCTGATTTCTGACTGGTTTATAGATTAATGTATGTGACAAGTCACTTCATTCAGTCATCTCACAAATGCTCAGAAAGTAGCATGATTTAAAATTAGATGTTTTGGCTGGGTGTGGTAGCCCATGCCTGTAATCCCAGCACTTTGGGTGCAGTCCCAGCTACTCAAGAGGCTGAGGCAGGAGAATGGTGTGAACCCGGGAGGCAGAGCTTACAGTGAGTCGTGATCGCGCCACTGCAGTCCAGCCTGGGCAACAGAGGAAGACTCTGTCTGCAAAAAAAAAAACCACTAGATGTTTTGGCTGGGTGCGATGGGTCACGCCTGTAATCCCAGCACTTTGGGAGGCTGAGGCAGGTGGATCACAAGGTCAGGAGTTCAAGATCAGCCTGGCCAAGATGGCGAAACCTCCTCTCTACTAAAAATACAAAAATTAGCCTGGTGTGGTGGCGGGCGCCTGTAATCCCAGCTACTCAGGAGGCTGAGGCAGGAGAATTGCTTGAACCCAGGAGGCGGAGGTTGCAGTGAGCCGAGATCGTGCCACTGCACTCTAGCCTGGGTGATAGAGCAAGACTCCATCTCAAAAACAAAAAACTAGATGTTTTATTGTTTTCTTATGGCTTGAATGGCTGTTGGTTTAACCTGTTTTGCTAAAAGATTGTGCTTTGGACATAAAAATATAGAACTTGATTGGCCTTTTTTTTTCCCCCCCCTCCCCCAATCATTAGAGTAGATCCAAATGCACTATCAAAAGAAAAGATTTGGCACTGCTTCCAGGCTTCCCTCAACTCCCCTGGGTGTCAAGATGGCCTCCACCCAGGGAGGTTCCTCAGTTTTTATAAAATAAAGTCTAACCTACCCCAGCTTCACTGTTGATTAAGACATTTGGGTCCTTATTTATTTGACAATATAGATGAGCTGGGAAGCATGTCAGTATCTTTTGTTCCTTAGTACCTTTCCAAAGCTCAGCTAAAAGAAGTGGTATTCAAGAAGCATTACATGAGGGATGTGCTAGTCAGTCCACCCATTCTTCGGGATCGATAGTTCTTAACCTTGGTGGAACATTGAAGTCAACTGGGAAGCTTTAAAAAATACACAAGCCAGGGTCTCCTTCTGAAGAATTCTAATTTAATTGGTCCAGGGTATCCAGATAATGTAAAAGACTCTCTGGTGAAGCTTGAGAATTATCTGGACTGAAGAGCATTAAAAAAGTGGAGGCCTCCCTTTTTGGGGGGATAATCCAAATGTGATTATCCCAGGATGGGACTCAGGCATCAGTAACTTTTAAAAAATGTCCTGGTAATACCAGTGTACAGACAAGGTTTAATATGATTGCTTTATTTTAAAATCTACACCTGGAAGGTTTTTCTTTACTTTTATGTAGATTTCTTCTTTTATTTGGAATGTAGTATTTCAATCCCAGTACCAAATTGCCTTCGCTGAAATGTGCTTTGGTAAGACGCTATCATTCTGTGTTGAGAGAACTAGGAGAAACAGTCCCACAGAACTCATTGCTATGACTGCTGAAAAGATGTTCATTATATTACTCTATCCTCTTTATGAGGACCCTTGGGAAGAATTTGTCTGTTAGCATTAGAAATGGTGTGCTTCTCCTGCACACTTGGCTTGCCTTTTTCTTTAGTCTAGCTGATCAAATTTCTTTCTTTATGTAAAAGTCCAGTAGCTGGGTGCCAAGTCTGTTGCCCACCTATAGTAAGTAAACAGATCTTCTTGTTGTACATATTTTAGTAACCATGTTACTGCATCCATTTCTTTGTCCCTACATTTGTTTCCTTTTGTCTTTCTTGCCTACTTGGGATTGGTTGTCTTACTATATTTTAATTTTTGCTCTATCTACTTTATTACCCCTTGAAGTTGGGTATATATAAAATAAGTAAAGTTATCAAGTTAGTCTTTGCCACTAACTGGGAAGCTTAAGAGCAGGAATGAGAATGAGAGTGTGTATGTGGAGTGGACACTATTATATGAAACTGATGTATCATCCATTCTTGAAAATCTGAAAACTTGTACTCTAGACTTGACATGACCTGGACTCCAGTCTCCTAGGGGACACCAAGGGCCCTCTCTTGGTGAATGTGGCTAACAGGAGATTTCTTAGTGAGGCTGAATGGCCCTGTGGAGCTTTGTGTCACGCCCTGTGGTGGACACTGGAACTACATGAATGGATAATTCAGTCTTGCCTTTAAAGGAGTTTTCAATGTGATAAAGGAGAGAGACAACAGACAACAATTAAGGGAATATGTTGGGAGCACTGGGAACACAAAGAAGGTGTCTTCAAATGTCCAAAACTGAAATCAGCTTTCCACCTGTTTTTCTGTCTCAGTCTTAGTTTTAGTCAAGGAATACCTCCATTACTAGGCTCAAAAATCAAAGTAGTCATTTTTGTTGTTGTTGTTCCTCTGTGTTTACCTACCAACACAGCCCCCAAATAAAGCTTTCATTTACTCACTTGCCAAGTCTAACTCACATGTCTTACATCTATCTCTTCTATTCCTACTGGCTTAGATGAGGCCTTAGGCTCTCACGTGGGCTATTGCTAACATCTCAAAATAGGCTTTTCTGCATCTAGTCTTCCCATTCCAATTGTGATATATGCTGCCAGGTTTCAGATTTATTCTGTGGAGCCCCTGGGCTAAGGTGATGTTGAGCAGCTGGGGCTGTAGGATCCTGCTCCTACTTCAACTAGAGAAATTCCAGTTTTTGCCTTATGTGTACAAATCTAAGTTTAACTTTACTCGGTGTTTTCTGATTTAAAAATTGGAAAACCATTCCCTGGTTGAGGCAAACCAAACCACTTCTTTGCCATACACATTCTTCACCATCTCTGCTTTGCTCAAGCTTTCTAGTTATTTTTGGAATTCTGAATGCCACCCTTTTTAAGTACAGGTATTTGCTTGTCTAAATACTATTCATTTAAAATGCTATTCCCTCAATGAAACTTTTCCTGAATCCCCAGCCAGAAGAGAAGGTCTGTCTTGCTTTTGAACTGCTATGCCTTCGTATGGTTTCTTGCAGCACATGTCAGCTTCTATTATGGCATTACTGCCATTTACATTCACAGCTGGCCTTTTTTCTTTACTAACTTGAAAACCCAGGAAAGGCAGGGTCAAGTTTTCTCAAGATGGGTATCTTCTACAAGAGCTGGCAAATTGTTAGAGCTATTAATTGTACCTACTGTGTGTGAGACCCTTTGCTGGGAAACAGAGGTCAGTAGATGACCCAGTCTCTGTTCTCAGGAAGCCAAGTCTACTGAACAGGACAGACCAATAAAGGAGCTCGTTTAATACACTTTGGTAAAGGCTACTAAAGAGAGCCACTGAAGCAACTGTGAAAGCATAAGGCCATGACCAAGGTTTCTGGGAACATTTAAGTTGAGTCTTATGGAATGAACAAAAGTCTTTCTAGATGAATGAGGAAAGAAAATTCCAGGCATAAGAAACATGATACTGAAAGGCCATGAAATATGAGAAAGGAAACAAAGTTGTGTGGCTAGAGAGTTAAGTGTGTAGAATAGGGAAGAAGTGGTAAGGGGGCTGCTAGAGAGGAGGTGGGGCCACATGAGCCATGAACCCTTGAAGGGTTTTTTATCCAGAGGGCTTAGAGTGTCAGAAAGAGGGAGCAGTGATTAACTGTGAAAGAAGGAGGAAGGCCTCTCTATGAACATCTGGTCCTCTGATGTGTCAGAAGGAGGTTCAGGTGTTGGAGACCAGGTGCCAGTGGGACTGACACGTGCCTTTGGGAAGAATAGAGGGCTCCCTCTATGCAAAGAGAATCTGAGGCTCCCAGTGCCATTATCCTGGGATAGTTCTGGGAGGGATGAAGATAAATATGATGATATGTGACATAGTAGGTTTCTAAATGTTAGTTTTAAAACTAAACAAAGTAGTAGGAAATTGAGTTAAATTTTTTTTTTTATTATAAATGTTATAGGAATTCATATTTAGAAGATAACCATTGAAAGCTGGAGTGGTCAGTGATGGGGAAGTAAGATTTGAGCTATCCTTGAACATTGAAAACAAAGTGATGGACAGATAGGAACAGGAGTCCCTCCAAGCAAGAGAAGCAAGCTGGAAGGCATCTTTGCAGAAGCAGTGGGCAACCTTTGGGTTGGAGGGGAGGAGAGAAGCAGTGAAGCTGAGTACAGGGGCTGGGCAAAGGGGTAGAAGTCCTTTTTTAAAATTTATTTTTTTAAGAGATGAGGTCTTGCTATGTTGCCTAGGCTGATCTTGAACTCCTGGTCTCAAGTGATCCTCCCACCTCAGCCTCCCAAAGTGCTAGGATTACAGGTATGAGCCACTGCACCCAGCCATGATGTAGAAGTCCTTGAAGGACAGATGTTTACCTCTGAGACATTAGGAAAAAGCTACTGATAGTGGCTTAGCAAGATTAATTAGGTGATTTTGAAATATACAATGCATTATTATTTATTGTAGTCACCATCCTGTACAATCGATCACTAAAGCTTATTCTTCCTGTCTAACTGAAATTTTGTACCCATTAATAAAAATCTCTCCTTTCCCCATTCACTGCATGCCCCCCCCAGCCTCTGATAACCACCATTCTGCTCTCTAATTATGTGAGTTTGACTGTTTTAGATTCTACATATACAAGCATACCGTGAAGATATTGCAGATTCAGGTCTAGACCACCATAATAAAGCAAATATCGCAATAAAGTGAGTCCCACAATTTTTTTTTGTTTCCCAGTGCATATAAAAGTTATGTTTACACTGTTCTGTATCCTGTTATGCAATAGCATGTCTAAAAATGTACATACCTTAATTTAAAAATGCTTTATTGTTAAAAAGTGCTAGTGATCACCTGAGCCTTCAGTGAGTCATGATCTTTTTGCCAATGGAAGGTCTTGCCTTGAGTTGATGGCTGCTGACTGATCAGGGTAGTAGTTGCTAAAGGTTGGGGTGGCTGTGACAATTTTTAAAAATAAGGCAACAGTGAAGTTTGCCACATTGATAGACTCTTCCTTTCATGAAAGATTTCTCTGTAGCTTGTGACACAGTTTAATAGCATTTTACCCACAGTAGAACATATTTTGAAATTGGAGTCAATCTTCCCAAACTCTGCCACTGCTTTGTCGATTAAGTTTCTGTGATAAATCCATTGTCGTAATTTCAACAGTGTTCACACCATCTTCACCAGGACTAGATTCCCTCTCCAGGAACCACTTCTTTGAAGTAACTTCTCATGCATTCAAGTTTTATCATGAGACTGCAGCAATTCAGTCAAAACTTAAGGTTCCACATATAATTCTAGTTCTCTTGCTATTTCCATCACATCTGCAGTTACTTCTTCCACGAAAGCCTTGAATCTTCAAAGTCATCCATGAGAGTTGGAATCAAATCTTCCAAACTTCTGTTAATGTTGCTATTCTGACCTCCTCCTCATAAATGTTCTTAATGGCATCTAGAATGGTGAATTCTTTCCATAAGGTTTTCAATTTACTTTGCCCAGATTCATCAGAGGAATCACCATCTAGGGCAACAATAGCCTTACAAGATGTATTTCTTAAATAATAAAGACTTGAAAGTCAAAATTACTCCTTGGGCCGTGGGCTATAGAAAGGACATTGTGTTAGCAGACACAAAAACAACATTAATTTTGTACATCCACATTAGAGCCTTTGGGGTGACTAGGTGCATTGTCAAAGAGCAGTAATATTTGGAAGGGAATCCATTTTTTCTTTAGAGCAGTAGGTCTCAACAGTGGGCTTAAAATATTAAGTAAACCATGCCGTAAACAGATGTGCTGCCATACAGGCTTTGTTGTTCCATTTATACAGCACAGTCAGTACATTTAGTATAATTCTTAAGGGCTGTAGTATTTGCAGAGTAGTAAATGAGCCTTGGCTTCAACTTAAAGAAACCAGCTGCATTAATCTCTAATGAGAGTCAGCCTGTCCTTTGAAGCTTTGAAGCCAGGCATTGACTTTTTCTCTTTAGCTGTGAAAGTCCTAGCTGGGATCTTCTTCCTATATAGGCTGTTTCTTCTGCATTGAATATCTCCATGTTATCAATAAGGTTGTTTCACTTTCTTATTGTTTGTGTGTTCACCAGAGTAGTACTTTTAATTTCCTCCAAGAACTTTTCCTTTGCATTCGTAACTTGCAAGAGGCATAGGCTTTGGCTTATCTTAGCTTTCTACATGCCTTCCTCACTAAGCTTAATCATTACTAGCTTTTGATTTAAAGTGAGAAACTTGCAACTTTTCCTTTCACTTGAACACTTAGAGGCCATTGTAGGGTTATTAACTGGACTAATTGTAATATTGTTGTGTCTCAGGAAATAAGGAGGCTCCAGGAGAGGGAGAGAGATGGAGGAAAAGCCAGTCAGCAGAGCACTCAGAAAACACATAACATTTATTGATTAAGTTTGCCATCTTACATGGGTGTGGTTTATGGCACTCCCAAATAGTTAAAATAGTAGCATCAAAGATCACAGAGTTTAGAATCAGCCTGGGCAACATGGCCAGATCCCATTTCAAAACAAAAAATAAATCACAAATCATAGATCACCTTGACAGATTTAATAATAATGAAAAAGTTTGAAATATTATGAGAATTACCAAATTTTACACAGAGACATGAATGAGCACGTGCTGTTGGGAAAATGGCACTGATAGACTTGCTCAATGCAGAGTTACTCCAAACCTTCAATTTGTGAAAAATGCAGTATCTGTAAGGAGCAATAAAATGATGTATGCCTATGTTACTAAAAGGTTGACTTTACATATTTTCACCACGTAAAAATGAAAGCATGTGAGCTGGTAAATTTCGTTTACATTAATCATATATCAAACATAAATGTATATCAAGACATCACATTATACTCCATAAATATATACAATATACAGTTATTTGTCAATTAAAATATAAAATATTTAAATGCAATAAAAAATATTTTTTCCAAAAAGATTAATTAGTTGGCTATGGATGGATGGATTGTGCAGGTAAAAGGGAGGAGTTTGTCACAGGCTTTTGCCTGTAGTAATAAGGTTTACATTGTACAATAAGATAATGGAAGGACCATTGGGGAGGACTTTTCTTCTAGGTAGTGATCAACAGGGCTTGCTGTGGGGATGGTGGATCCACAGAGAGACAAAAGTATGAGGTTTGGGGCCTAGGAGAACTGTGGTAACATTGAGAGGGACATAGTAAATTGGGAAGGGGAATTGGTCTATGGGATTAGACTTGTTTTTAAAATTGAAGTCATCACATCTGACTCAATGAGTGTCAGAGTTTTATGGACAGTTGGAGCTATGAGACCTGTGGCCACTAGTGATGTTTTGAAATCATTACAGCACAGCTGGGGCAGGAGCCAGATTGCAAGGAATAACAGAAGATCGTGAAAAAGCAACATCTTCCTAGGTGGCAGCTGCTTGTTTCACGAATTGCATGAAAGGAGGAGAAAAATGTAGTAGTTACAAGGGACATTAAGTAGAATCCTTAAGCTGGGATAGGGCATAGAAACCTCCAGATTAATTCCTTATAAATTCTTACACACATATGGTCACTGATATCATATTTCTTTCATCCATCTCTTCATTCATTCACTATGTATCCGCATGCCAGGCATTCTGGTCACTTCTCCCCTTTACTTCAGTGTGGGCTAAGTGCCAGAGCAGCCCCTTAGCAGTCATTACTAGTGTAGCAATAACAGGACTTAGGCTAAGGACACCTGGAATAATAAATGACCGTCTTTTCTTCCCTTAATTTCAGCTAACATTTCTTTCCTTCCATCCCATGGGAAGGTGCAGGCCTAGTGTCAGTGATTCCAGCCATGTGTTCTGAGTACTTTGAGATGTTAATGCAGTACATTTCAAGAACCATTTTTAAACAATGTGTTTTTTTGTTTTTGTTTTGTTTTGTTTTGTTTGTGTGATACTAACAGGTAGAGTGGAACCCGCAGCTATTAGAGGTCCCACCCCAAACTCAGTTTGATTACACAGTCACCAGTCTAACTGGTGGTCCGAAACCATATTCTCCTTATGACTCTCAATACCGTGAGACCACCCTGAAGGTGAGCAATGCTTCCTTGCTCGGGGGAGCCCCACTGCAAAGGTTGGGTGGTTTTCTCTGGGCTGAGTTCAGCAGGCTGTCAGGTGTTTTCATTCTTCTTTCTCTTTCTTCCCTACTTTAGGGGGGCATGTTTGCTGGGCAGCTGACCAAGGTGGGCATGCAGCAGATGTTTGCCTTGGGAGAGAGACTGAGGAAGAACTATGTGGAAGACATTCCCTTTCTTTCACCAACCTTCAACCCACAGGAGGTCTTGTGAGTCACTTGAAAAGGGATGTTGCACTTAATTTAAGGTCTTGAGCATGAGGATACCTGTCCTGACTCCCAAAGATGGTTCCTACTCTCACCCAAGGTAGTTTGGGGGACAATTTGTCATGCTGCATACCCTTATGTCACAGGATCTGGTGAACAGGTGGTTCCTGGAGGTCACATTCATTGGACTTTGAGTCTCTTGAGGGCAGACATCCCACAGAGAAGTAAAGCTTTCTTCCTAGTTCCATAGTTCTCCTTATGTACTCTTGAAAGACCCCTGGAGCCTCTGTGGAATAAAATAAGAGTGTATATAATTAAATATTCCTTTTATGACTGTCACTGTCTTCTCATTTTTTTCAGTATTCGTTCCACTAACATTTTTCGGAATCTGGAGTCCACCCGTTGTTTGCTGGCTGGGCTTTTCCAGTGTCAGAAAGAAGGTTCGTATTTGGGATCCCAGTCAGTCCCTGTCCCTGGGGTTCTTGCTTCTCGCTTCCAAAGCCCCTGTCCCTTTCTCGGTGCCTGTTCCCTTGATTTGTTTTCTCCTGCATGTGTGACTTCCAGTGTGTACCTAGTCCGGTGGGTCCTTCCCTGTCTGGCCTTATGGTGCCCCTGCCAGCCTGACCTCCACAGTAGCAGCAGTGTAGCAGCTGCTCTGATCTGCCTCTGGCTCCTGGCTTCTCCCCTCAAGCTTCTACACAAGCTGCACAAGGCAGTCTTAACCATGTTTTGTAAACACTCGAGGGGACTTTTTGTTTAGGTGAGACATTGCTGGAAAGGAAGGACACTGGGCCCCAACACTGCTGCTACTGCCCTAATCTTGGTAATAATCCATAGCGTGAACAGTGTTCTGTCTAGCCTTTCCTAGTTGAGAAAGTCCATCAAGTTTGGGTTTTGATATATTCAGCCCCTGAATGGTTGTAGTCAGTGGTTCCTAACCTTGTCATCCCCAAGGACTGAGTTAATTATTTTCCCTCGTGGATCCCATGTGTTGAGAGCCTTTGGCCATTACATGAAGCTTCATTTTGTCATTTGTAATTGACTCAAATTTACATTTAATCACTGGTCTGAGTTTCAGATTATCATGACCTCACTAAACAGGTGCCACAAAGCAAAGGTTCTTGTTACTTTGTTTAGCTTTTTGGCAGTATCTCAAATAGAAACAAAATTTCCATCACACTTTTTAAGAAATATGTAAAATAATAGAACCTTCAGGAAAGAGGAGTCTGGTCTTACCCCCAACTGGGTTGGATACTGCTGCTAGTTCTGGCTGTAGTTGGCTGCTGCACACAAACAGTACGTGTCTAGGTAACATAAAGCAGTTTGGGCTGCCCCTTACTTCTTGGGAGGCCTTGAGTTTAGGAATGACCCACAGCGCCTGATCTTCTGAAAGCTCTCCATTGCTTAGCTTCTAAAAGGTAAAGATCTTCTTAGAAACATCAGAAGTGGTACTGAGAAGGAAAGATGTTTCTTGGTGGCAACATTTTCTTTAGGCAAGTCCCAGACTGAGAATGTCCCAGGTTTCCAGCACGGAAGGAAATCACTAGCCTCAGGTGCAGGTGTCTGGGTAGCAGCTCCCTGCGCTGGACCCACAGGTGTTGGGACTCCAGTTTGACTTCTTTCCTAGCTACTTCCATGCCTTTCCTATATGAAGGGACTTGAATAAAGAATCCCAGAAGGGGCCGGGTGTGGTGGCTCACGCTTGTAATCCCAGCACTTTGGGAGGCTAAGGCGGGTAGATCATAAAGTCAGGAGTTCAAGACCAGCCTGGCCAAGATGGTGAAACACCCATCTCTACTAAAAATACAAAAATTAGCCAGGCACGATGGTGGGCGCCTGTAATCCCAGCTATTCAGGAGGCTGAGGCAGGAGAATTGCTTGAACTTGGGAGGTGGAGGTTGCAGTGAGCCAAGACCACACCACTACACTCCAGCCTGGGTGACACAGCAAGACTCCATCTCAGAAAAAAAAAAAAAAAAAAAGAATCCCAGAAGGTGGCACTGTTGGTGGAAATGCTGCAACTTTGGGATATTGCTTTAGGAGTAAAATCCTAGAAAAATCCCAGAGGTTACATGTAAGCTACAGAGAATCAGGCTGTGGGGAAAGCTGGAGATTGTTGGTCTGCCCACTTGGCCAATCATTTGCTCAGTGTACATTTGTCTACTCAAGTGTGCCTTATTTATCATAAACTGTGGGTCCAAAATCCAGACAGCATTATTAGACCCCAGATGGAACTATTAGAGGTTTATAATTTTATTAGTGTTATATAAGTTTAAGTCATAGTTATTCTAACACATAAAGGACCTAGTACAGTCATTCCACAGTATCCAAAAGGGATTGGTTCCAAGACAACCCTCTCCCCTGGCAGATACCAAAATTTACAGATGCTCAAGTCCCTTTTATAAAATGGCATAGCTTTGTACGTAACCTATGCCCATCCTCCCATGTACTTCATATCATCTCTAGATTACTTTTAATACCCAATACAACACAAATGTGATGTATTATCCTGTACTGTTTTCTAATTTGTTATTTTTATTATGTTAGTTTGTATTGTTCTTTTTTTCTTAAATATTGTTAATCCATGGTTGATTGAATCCATGGATGTGGAACCCAAGGATGTGGAGGACCAATTGTATGCAACAAACTTTGTTCTAAGAACTTTGCATATATTAACTTGTTTAATTCTTGTAATAACCCTATGAGGTAGGTGTCATTATCCCCTTTTACAGATAAGAGAACCAAGACACAGAGAGGCTCAATGACTTGCCCAGGGACACAAAACTGGTAAATGGTGGAATTAGGATTCAAACTCTGGCAGTCTTGGTTCAGAATCCTACTTTTTCGTTTTATGCTCAACTGTTTCTTTGAGGACATGTATATCTGGAGGCGGCATCAGATCATTTGGTTTGTCCTTTTCACAACACATCTTGCAGAACCCCAGGATTCTTCAGAGGGGTCTCAGAAAGTACAGAAACGGAGGGGATGGGACATGCAAGTGGACTATGCTTTGGATCTCCACCTTGCAGCCATCAGCACCTCTTCTTTTATTATTATGCTTTACATAATAGTTGGAGGTTGGAGGAGGTTCTGTGGCTGATATAGTCCCACCCCTTCGATGTACAGATGAACCCCAGAGAACGGTAGTGACTTCCCAAGGCGACTCTGCTGGTTAGTTGTGGACTGAAGACTAAACTCATGACTTTCAGTGTGGTTTCTTCTTCTGTTCACACCAATCATGTGTGTGTGGATTCTGATATTCTAGTGAAGTTATAGGCTACTTTTAAAGCCCTTGGTTCTGACTATCCATAAGTTGGGAATAAATACACCTTTTGGGACTTTGATTCAGCTGATCACTCTGCAGACTGACCTCAGTGAATCCCAAATTGCTGCTGGGGAGCTACTTCTTTTGCCATCAGGCTTGAGTGGTGTGGAAAAAGAACCTACCACACAGAGATGGCACTTGCCATCTCCGGCACAGAGCAAAGCCTGGGAAGGTGTTAGAACACCTTCTTTGGGCATTGACAGGAGGGGACAACGGTACTGAGGAGCTCTGAACAGCAGTGAGCTGCCATGAGAGACATAAGAAACATTGTTTGTAGTTTCTTTGGTTAGATCTTTGGTTAGACCAGCCATTCATCTAAAAGCCTGGCTTTTTATTTTGGGCAAGGCTATGGGGTCTCTGAGAGGATCTGTGGCCTTGCGTTCACTTTTCTCAGTTTGTTATGTGATAAGTCACTATAGTGGCCTATAGGACCAGGCTTTGGGAAGCAAGATAGTAACTTAGTTCTGATAACGCTACTCTTTATCAGAATGCCCAGATGCTGGTAGTGCTTTACAGCAGGGATTTTTTGGAAGGGGTCAGGGAGTTGCCAGTCTGATTCAGGTCTATTACCTGCTCTAGTCTATTTGTGGCCCAATAGGAGGGCTTGTGCTAGACAGAACAAGGCTGCTGTGACTTACTGTTTCCATTGCTCAGATTATAGGAGAGCCCCCTTTGGCAGGGCCAGGGCATGTGGAGGGCATGCTCTGTCCTTAAGGAGTAACCTTGATGATCTGCCTCTAAGAGCAGATCTCTGCTCCATCTCTGTAGACAAAGAGAAGGGGGTGGAGATGCTGGGAAGAACAAGCTGAAGCCTCTGCCTGCCTGTGCTTCCTACCTTTCTTCCAGGACCCATCATCATCCACACTGATGAAGCAGATTCAGAAGTCTTGTATCCCAACTACCAAAGCTGCTGGAGCCTGAGGCAGAGAACCAGGTAACTGCTCCTGGTTTCTTGCTCACCAGTGGGGGACAGCCTTTTACCACCTTTGCTGGCAGAACTGTCTGAACTGAGGGCCTGCCCAGGCTTACCCTACTGGCGAATAATGGATGGGAAGGTTTAAATTACACTTAAATGTGACATCAGCTGTCTAGGGAGTGAAGAAGTCTTATTCATAGTGACAGACCCATGGTGAAGGTCAGGAATTCTGAGAAGAGCCGCACGTTGGGCTAGCAAGATGATACATACAGCCACGAGTAGGCCTTTGCCATTTACAAAATATTATCCTCCTGACGACCCGGGGCTCTCAGGTGGGGCAGATGAGGAAACCAACAGGTTAAATAAAAGATGACTGAGACTGTCTTTAACCTGCAAATCCAGGTGTACAAGCCCAAGAAGACACAGACTTTTCTTCTCTTACCAATATGTTTCTATGTAGGATAGATTGGTTTGGGCTGATGACACTTTTCAGTTATCAGGTATCTCTAGGCTGCACTAAGATTATATGGCATTCCATAAAGAAAAGAGAATGCTGTTTTCAGACACACGTGGGCCATGCTTCCATCATTTTTTATATAATGCAAATGCTAGAGTGAGATTTGGAAAATTCATCCTGTTATCCTAACCCTGGTACTTGCTAACTTATGTTTACAAGTCATTTGACCTTATAGAGCCTTAGTTTATGCATCTATAAAATTGGGATAATACCAGCTAACCCCAGTGGGTTGTGGGGATTAAATGGTATCCCAAATGATAATCCCAAATGTGAAGTACACTTTGTAAACTGTTAATCACTATAGAATATAAGACATTACTCTTTGTTTTTTTGTCAGAGGCCGGAGGAAGGCTGCCTCTTTACAGCCAGGAATCTCAGAGGATTTGAAAAAGGTGAAGGAAGGGATGGGCATTGACAGTAGTGATGAAGTGGACTTCTTCATCCTCCTGGACAACGTGGCTGCTGAGCAGGTGAGTCCTGGGGTTGGGGAGCCTGGGATAATAGCCTTGGTGGGCTGGCTCCTGAGTTAAAACTGGGGGGAGAGAAGTGGGTGGAGGCCTCCTGGTTTGGAGGCAACTGTGATAGGACCTGCAGATAGAATGGATGTGGGGACTGAGGGATAGGGAGCAATCGAGGAAGACTCCTTACCCAGGCAGGAACACAGACACTGAACTCTAGACCAGAGCTTCTTGAGGCATGTTCCCCAGAACACCCAATATGCAAGTGTGTGTTTGGGCAGGTGGGGGCAATGGTTGGAAGGGATGAGTAGGGTCTAAAAATTTTGGAATCCCTATTTATTGTATCACTTCTTGAGAGTACTATATGTACATCAACACATTAAAAAAATCTGAGATGCCTTTCATAAAGAAAGCTGGTTAATCTTTAAGTCTGTTTTCCTTAAGCTTATTTAGCCATAGGATCTTTTTTTCTGTAATAAATATATAAAGAAGACTGATAATGGGAAAGGTTTCTCTAGATTCAGAAGTTGGACATCCAAAGGTGTATAGGATCCTCCCTCCTTCTCTTGTGAAAATAAAATGGCAGTGTACCCTGAAGGCAGAAATGCACCTTGCTCTTATGTGTAAAACAGGTTTAAGGTTAGAAGGCAAGAGTTCATATCATATATTTGTATGGCGTATTTTTTAGAAGTCATTTTGGGAAAACGAAGGTCAAGTAGGAATTTATGAATTCCTTACTTTGGATTTTATTCATTTTTTTTTTTTTAAGTTAAAAAATACAGGCTGGGCACGGTAGCTCATGCCTGTAATCCCAGCACTTTGGGAGGCCAAGGTGGGAGGATCACGAGGTCAGGAGCTCGAGACCAGCCTGGCCAATACGGAGAAACCCTGTCTCTACTAAAAATACAAAATTTAGCCAGGCATCGTGGTGCACATCTGTAGTCCCAGCCACCCAGAAGGCTGAGGCAGAAGAATTACTTGAACGTAGGAGGCAGGGGTTGCAGTGAGCCGAGATTGCGTCACTGCATTCCAACCTGGGTGACAGGGTGAGACTCATCTCCAAAAAAAACCCAGAAAAACAGGCCAGGCACGGTGGCTCACGCCTGTAATCCCAGCACTTTGGGAGGCCAAAGCGGGCGGATCACGAGGTCGGAGATCGAGACCATCCTGGCTAACATGGTGAAACCCCGTCTCTACTAAAAATACAAAAAAAATTAGCCGGGTGAGGTGGCAGGCACCTGTAGTCCCAGCTACTCAGGAGGTTGAGGCAGGAGAATGGCGTGAACCCGGGAGGTGGAGCTTGCAGTGAGACGAAATCGCACCACTGCACTCCAGCCTGGGCGACAGAGCAAGACTCCGTCTCAAAACAAAAAAAAACAAAAAACAAAAATGCTAATCATTTTGGAGTAGATGGGGAGTCATCAGAAAGGGAAGAAACCCTTTCTTTTTTTTTTTTTTTTCCCCTGGCCTTCAGATAGCTAGTAATAGCTTTGGAAGAGCTTTATAGACATATCTTGAGCTGTTAACAGACATAGCTGTTCTTGAGCCCGTCTTCTCTTCCCAGGAGAAGACAGGCTCCTGCAGGTTCCATGGGAGCTGATCAGTTGCTAGAATCAGTAGGTGAGAAGCATTTTTTTCTAAAACTCCATGTGGCCCTTTCAGGCACACAGCCTCCCAAGCTGCCCCATGCTGAAGAGATTTGCACGGATGATTGAAGAGAGAGCTGTGGACACATCCTTGTACATACTGCCCAAGGAAGACAGGTGAGGGGCCTCTCACTGCTGGCATGAAGTCACACTTGGTCAGACATCCAAGTGTATGGGGAAGAGGAGTTCATCAGGCCCACTCACGCCTGGCAGCTGATGTCTCCGTGTGTAAGGAGGCTGAACCCCACTCTGCCCGCCTGCCAGTAGACCCTAGGTCTTTGCACTTCTGCAGCTGGAACTGGTGACCTAGTGCTTCTGTTCCCTGTTATGCAGAACCAGGAGCCACCACTCTCCTGACTTTATCACTTGCCTTTTCCTTTTGCTTTAAGGTTTAAAGGATTTGGGTGGCAGGGAGCTGAAGAAAGAATATTCATTTCTCTCTTTAGTCATCATGTTACAATTTACAAATCATTTTCACATTCTCACTGTGAGGTGAGAGAGATACCTTTCTCCCTGGCTTTATAGATACAGAAACTGAGGCTGGGAGATGCTGCCTCCCTGGTCTAGGCCCAGCTAGCAAGTGATGGAGCCAGAACTTGGACCCAGATCCACTGACTACCTATTCTGTGTTTTCGCTATATGACTCACAGTGAGGGCTCTGTTTCTAGGTGTGTTTCCTGACTACCAGAATGGAAAGTTTTCCTCTTACCAAATTTCGGAAGACACCTTTTTTTTCTGATTGGTTGAGAGCATTCAGCTTGCACTAAAAATAGGTGACTTGATAGAGGAGGGGAGGTAGGAAGTAGTCCGGGGAAAGATGAGTAGGGGGGAAAGGCATCTAACAGTTCAAGAATTTGCACGGTTGAGTGCCTAAGGATAAGAGCCCTTGACTGCATTCCTTCCACTCGGAGTCAGTGTGTCCACTTTTGTGCAAGCCTAGGGTGTCCAGAAGGTTCCTACCAAGCCACACAGCTTGCTGCCACTCCCTGGGACTTGCCAGCTTCCCTATTCTGTTTGTGCAGGGGCCCCACCGTACCTAAGTTGTTACTTACTGCCTTCTCCTTTATCAACACACACACACACACACACACACACACACACACATATTTAGTAAATATTTTAAGCTGTGAGGATCATGCAATTTCCGTTAAAACTACTCATCTCTGCCCTTGTAACATGAAGCAACCAAAGACAATATGCAAACAAATAGACACAACTGTGTGCCAGTAAAATTTATTTACCAAAACTGGTCAGATTTGGCCTATGGTGTAGTTTGCTTTGTTCTGGTGTAAATCACTTTAAACAGGCCGGGCGCGGTGGCTCACACCTGTAATCCCAGCACTTTGGGAGGCTGAGGCGGGCGGATCACGAGGTCAGGAGATCGAGACCGCCCTGGCTAACACGGTGAAACCCCGTCTCTACTAAAAATACAAAAAATTAGCCGGGCGTTGTGGCAGGTGCCTGTAGTCCCAGCTACTTGGAGGCTGAGGCGGGAGAATGGTGTGAACCCGGGAGGCGGAGCTTGCAGTGAGCCGAGATCGCACCACTGCACTCCAGCCTGGGCGACAAAGCGAGACTCCATCTCAAAAAAAAAAAAATCACTTTAAACAGGACCTTGTCTATTCCATTCCAATTAGCCCTGATTTTATAAAACTAACATTTCTTCAAGGACAAATGGTTACAACCTCACAAGGTCATACAACTTGGCTTTGCCTGTATATATTCTTCTGAAAAGTATATGTTGCATACAGTATTGGTTGCCTGTTCTTCATCCATTGCCGCAACATTCCTTGACGTATAAAGATGGTCATTTACCCAATCACCACGAATAAGGATTTGTCTAAGCCAGTCATGGCAACCTTGTTTTCATTTGTCAGTAACTGGGTTCTGGGAATTCTAGGAGGGGTATTTTTTTCTCTTTGATAAAAAGTAAGAAGCACAAAAACAAGGAGAAGACTGGCCCCTGAAGGCTCCATGGAAGCTAATCAGCTGCTAGGATGAGTAGATGAGAAACATTTCTTTCTTCTATAGTAAGTGGACTTTGTTCACTACTGTGAGTGAATGTGCTTTAAGCTGCAGTAGTCACCTGTGGTCGTGATGGGACAGGCCTGAGAATGAAAGTGGTGAAGCCGCGGAGCCAAGCCTGGGAGCACGACCACTGAACCTCTTCTGTAAAATAAATAACACATAAATAAGAAATGACCTTATGGTCTAAACTCCAAAAGAAGGAAGGCTGGCACATAGGAAACAAAATTTAGGATGTTCTTGTTACTTCTGATTGTTTTTCTAAGGGCCTTCTAGAATTCCTGGAAATTATTACCCCTTCTCCTTCCTAGCTTTGTCAGCTTTGTTCTTTGATTCCTCAAGGCCTAGTTGGTCACGGCTTATCCAGGTTATCACCCTCCTGCTCCCTCAGCCCCTCCCATCTCAGTTGTGTTCACAACAGGTCTGTGTGCTGGTGCTTGTGTTGTTGGGAGTCTTTATTCACAGAGGACCCCAAGACCAGCCTCAGTGCCGTTTCTCTCCTTCTGGCCCATTGCTAGCCCTTATGCATGACTTGCCTTTTTCTCAGCTCTGTCTGATTGGACTCATGAGGTCCTGGGGGCAGAATCAGTCTGTGTCTCCTGAATGCTGAGTGCCCTCTAGGTGCTTAAATGTTGTTCACTTTTCACAGGGAAAGTCTTCAGATGGCAGTCGGCCCATTCCTCCATATCCTGGAGGGCAACCTGCTGAGAGCCGTGGATTCTGCCACCGCACCCAACAACATCAGGTACCTGGCACAGCAACTCTGCTTTGTGCAGCTAAGGGCCATGGGGACTTCTGGCTGCAGGGAGGGAACCCAGATCTTAGGGAGGCAAGAATCAGGCTGTCAGTGACCAAAGGTAGGTGTTTAACAGGCCCCAAGTCTCAAAAAGGTTCACAATCTTTTAACCTTTCTTCCTGCTGCATCCCTCCTACCATGTTTTGAAAATTTTAGTTTAGTGAAAAGAACCTCAAATTTCCTGTTGCTTTCTCTCTTTCTCTTCTTTTTTTATTAATTGAAGATATGTCAAACAATAGCCAATTATGATGTGACACTGATTTGATATGATAATAGTCCAAAACAAAGATAATTGCTTAATGGATTGTGTAGTTTGAACCACTTTCATTGAGTGTAAAGAAGGTATGATATCCATAAGGCATTTAAAAATGTTGGAAGTGGCCGGGCGCAGTAGCTCACGCCTGTAATCCCAGCACTTTGGGAGGCCGAGGCGAGTGATCACGAGGTCAGGAGACCGAGAACATCCTGGCCAACATGGTTAAACCTAGCTCTACTAAAAATATATAAATTATCTGGGTGTGGTGGCATGCACCTGTAGTCCCAGCTACTCAGGAGTCTGAGGCAGGAGAGTTGCCTGAACTCAGGAGGCAGAGGTTACAGTGAGTCAAGATCACGCCACTGCACTCCAGCCTGGTGACACAGCGAGTCTCTGTGTCAAAAAAAAAAAAAAAAAAAAAATGTTGGAAGTGGCTCATGAGCCTCCATTGCCATTTTTGTAGCCTTGAATCCGAGGTTGGGACTACGGCTGTGGAATATTACATGTCCTAGGCACTTGCTAAGTGTGGTCTGCAGACAAACAGCTTCACCATTGCCCAAGAACTCATCAGATTCTCAGGCTCCAGCCTGATCTACTGAATCAGCATCTGCAATTGAACAAGATCCCCGGGTGACTGATATTCACCTGAATTTTGGAGAAGCACTGTTGTGGTATTATGCATAGCTAGAAGCTCATGATGGCATAAGAGGAATAGGGGACAATGAGTTGAAACAGGAACTTTGGGCCAGGATTTGTAATAGCAAATCTTGTGAATGCCATTTCCTATCCTTCACAGTACCTGCAACGACAGTACATTTTTGCTGGCTTTTGCCACCTTGCCACCCTCTGCCTTGGATCTTTAGAATACCACAGGATCCAATGCTAGTCTTCTAGGATGGGGGTTCATAAATAAAATCCTTGGTCTTTCCTAAGAGATGGATACTGGTGTCAGGCAGATGTAGATTAAAATGGCATTCTTATTACCAATTAAAGCCATTTGGAGAATGTGCTGAGGGCCAAATGGGCTTATGAATATTCTTTTGAAATAAACTTAATACCCCAAAACTTTAAGCCTCCCCAACAAGGAGCACACCTTGCCCTACTAAACTCATCCCATGACTGAGAGTAGGAAGAGCATTCATGTAGGCTGGCAGGACCCAAAGAGAGAAGAGAGGTAGGGCCTAAGCCAGACATGCTCAGTTTCTTCTTTGAAACTCACCAGGGAGGAGTGAGTGGGTGGCAAGGAGGAGGCCAGGAGAGTTTCTCTGGCGAAGACCCTCCTCATGAAGACACGGGGAGTGGGAACAAGGGTTCTTCCCACGATCGATTGCAAAGGAGTTTTATACCAGGCTCAGCTGATTTCTAGATGTCACCTGGTTTCTCAGGCAAGTGTGTCTTACTTAAAGGAGGCAGGCCACATCCTGACCTTCAGAGTCCTGAGGTAGAGAATTGTGGAGAGCGGTTTCCTCTTGCAGAAAGCTGTATCTCTATGCGGCTCATGATGTGACCTTCATACCACTCTTAATGACCCTGGGGATTTTTGACCACAAATGGCCACCGTTTGCTGTTGACCTGACCATGGAACTCTACCAGCACCTGGAATCTAAGGAGTGGTTTGTGCAGCTCTATTACCATGGGAAGGTAATACCCCTGAGGTGGGGTTGGGTGGTGGTGAGGCGCCCTCCCACAAAACCCACCCACCTGAGTTAGCACCAAGTCCCCCTCCTCAGGCCCAGTGGAGTCTCCCTCGGCACAGTCAGCTCTCTAAATCCTATAGGGCAACTCCTGGCTATGCCCACGGGTCAGGCAGAACTTGACAGATGGTGGCAGGATGGGGCTTGGGCCTTATCCCAGTTCTGTTACAGACTCCTTCTAGGAAGAGGGTCCCCCTCCTCTTCTCCTGAGTGTCCCCGTCAGGATGTAGCCTCCTGGCTGTGAGGCCTGTTTTGCAGATTGTTGATGGTATCTTTGGGAGGTGATGTGTGCTGCTGTTAGCACCCATAGTGTTGGCTGCTTCATCAGGGCTGGGGTCCAGGGCAGAGGCTGGAGCACGCCCCAGGGATGAGCCTGTTGGTTCTCCCAGCTCAGGGATGTAACTTGACTGTTTCTTCCCAGTCAATTCAACACTTTTTGAGTGACTTTTACAAGCAGAGCATAGTACTTTTATTCTGGAAGCTGACCGGGTAGTGGTGCCTTCCTGTCTGTAATATGTATGCACACATATACCACGTGGGTCAGTGCCTCTCAGATCTCTGGGCTCAGCTGGAAATAGCAGAAGGACAGGCTCCTTGCTGGACCCGCTGAGTTATGTCTCTTCCGCAGGAGCAAGTGCCGAGAGGTTGCCCCGATGGGCTCTGCCCACTGGACGTGTTCTTGAACGCCATGTCAGTTTATACCTTAAGCCCAGGAGAATACCACACACTCTGCTCTCAAACTCAGGTGATGGAAGTTGGAAATGGAGAGTAACTGATTTATACAAGCAGGATGTGTTGATTTTAAAATAAAGTGCCTTTATACAATGCCTCCTGCTTTGTGTGTTTGGGAAGAGGAGAGAGCAAGGGGTAATGTACTTTAATATAAGGTAAGGATATTTCCTTTCTGTGGGTATATTAAGGTTTCTTCCTGAAAGGAAAAGGGGTATAATATTGAGACCAAAAGGATATTTCTCTATTTTGTGAGTTGGTTTCTAAGGTTAGAAGCATCTGTGTGTGACACGGGCTGGGGGCATCATGACCCTATAGAATTGTGTTGGTTTTAGTTCTTTTCTCCTATATTAATTTCACATGTATTGAGCTACCTACTAAGTAGTGATCATTATAAAGGTGAAAACATTTTGCCCTTAAGTTGTTGCAGTCCAGTGGGACAGGCAGCTGAGTAGATCAGTGATACACTGCAGTATGTTTTATGCTGTAATAGATATTCGAGGGGCTATTTGGGTGTAGAGAAGAAACTTCCTGCTCACATGGCAGGGGATGTGGGGAACAGTCAAAGAAGGCTTCTGAGATAGTCCTGGCCTGATCTGAGTAGAGAAAGGTGGGTAGGAGTTAACCAGGAAAGCAAGGAGGAAAGCATGTTGCATGTAGGTAAAGGATAGGCTTCAAGGTCAAGGAACATTGCTGGGTGGTAAGATGGAACCCGGATGTGGAGGCCCTGCAGGAGGAAGCAGGAAGGACACTGGGCCCCTGGTGGTTTTAGTTCCAGAAACAAATGCAGGCCCCAGGGCCCTGCAATGGTAGGACCGGAACTACTGAACATAAGAGCTCCACCTGTAACTGTGCCCCCTAAGAGTACCTGATGATCCCCCTATCTCCTTGTCAATGTTCCTGTTCTTCTCCAGAATCTATTTCAACCCTTCTCTGATTTCAAACCACCAGTCCTTTTACCTCTCGGAGAAAACAGCAACCACAAAAGCCTCTCCACTTCCTACTATCTTAATATTGACAACTTCTAGATCAGGGAGCTGAGATGTCTCAAGCTCAGGTTTCTCTTCTGAGCTTCAGACACTTTTGTCCACTTGGATTTCACTGGCACAAAACTTGCCATGTTAGAATCAACCCCCTCTCCTCCCAGATCTGCTTCTCCCACACACTTCCCCATCTGAATGAAAGACACCTCCACTATCCACCCAGTTGCCAAATCAGAAATCTGTCTTTGTTTTCTTTGTCTTACATTTTCCTATGTCTAATCAGTTAAGTTTTATCAATACTACCTGTTTATTTCTTTAATCTATTCACGTATCTTTATCCTCAATCTTCAGTATCCCCTTTCCATCCTTAGTCTGCTGGTTGCTGTATTTCTTATTTTACTAAGAAACTAAAAGAGATCAGAAGAAAACTTCCATATCCCCCAACACCCAACCACCAAATCTGCTAACCCAGTTGCATTGGTGCTTTTATAGCCTGCCTTCCTTCCTCTTACTAAGAATGAACCAACCCTATTCCTATCCAAGCCCAACCCTCTAGCTTTACATTGACTCCTATTATCTTTTTTCTGAATTGTCCATTCTTTTCCTGACCAATTATTCTATTAGCAGTACAAATATGTGATAAAATCTCCTGTCTTAAACTTTTTTCTCTGCATCTTTGAACTACTGTTCTCTTTTCCTTCTCCTCTTTATAGCAGAACTCCTCAAAAGAGTTGCTACCTCTGATGCTTCCCTTCCGGTTCTCTCATGAACCAACTACAATTAAGTATTCACCCCCACCACTCCATGGAAACTGCTCTTGTCAAAATCATCAATGGCCTCTGTGTGGTAAATCCAACAGCCAGTTTTCATTCTTCTTACTAAGCTTCTCATCAGTATTCCTAGACCATTTCCTTCATTGGCTTCTAGGACAAATGCTCTCTTGGTTTTCCTCCAGTTTCTCAAATTTGTTCCTGTTGAATCTACCTTTTTCTAATCTGTAAGTGTTGGGGTATCCCAGGGCTTACTCCTTGGACCCTTTTTCCACCTTTTCCCCTACACTCACCCACTAGGTGATCTCAAGAATTTCCAGTTTGAGGCCGGGTACGGTGACTCACGCCTGCAATCCCAGCAGTTTGGGAGGCCAAAGCAGGCAGATCACCTGAGGCCAGGAGTTCGAGACCAACCTGGCCAACATGGCAAAACCTTGTCTCTACTAAACCTGTCTCTACTAAAAATACAAACATTATTATATTTTATAAAATTACTATATGGAGTACAGTGTGGTGTAATCCCAGCTAGTTGGGAGGCTATATATTTATGTGTATATTTATGGAGTACAGTGTGCCTATAATCCCAGCTACTCGGGAGGCTGAGGCAGGAGAATCACTTCAACCTAGGAGGCAGAGGTTGCAGTGAGCCAAGATCGCGCCATTGCACTCCAGCCTGGGCAACAAGAGTGAAAACTCCGTCTCAAAAAAAAAATTTCCAGTTTTAAATATTTACACAATATCTGCTAAATTTATATCTTCAACCTAGACCTTTCTCTGTGAATTCCAGTCTCATTTCCAACAGTCTAGTCAATGTCTCTATTGGGTGTTTAAGATACACAATAGGTATCAAACTTCCCATTGTCCACCATAAAGTCTCAATTTCTGGGCCTTTTCAAACTTACTCCTTCCACAGGCTTTCCCATGTAGGTAAATGGCACCACCATTCACCCTGTTGCTTTGGCCAAGAACTTTAGAATTGCTCTTGACTCCCCTCTTTTTCTCATATCCTACCTCTACTACATCAGTAACTCCTGTTGTATCTCTCTTCAAACTATATCCAGAATTGACCATGTCCCAAGACTGCCATTGCTACCGTCTTAGTCCCAGTGTCATCTTTTACCTGGACTATTGTAAAGGCCTCATAACTAGTCTTCCTTTTTCTGCCCTTCCCTTCTCTGCCCATCTATTCTCAATGCAGTGTTGCCTTTAAAACAAAGTCAGATCATGCCACTCTTCTGCTCAAAATTCCCCATTGGTTTTCCATCTCAAACTAAGGGCCAGTCATAATGCCCTCACGGTCCTATGACATCTCGCTGCACCCCAGCCATACGAGCCATCTTACCATTCTGCTTTTTTTTTTTTTTTTTTGTAATACAAACTTTTTCTTTTCTTTTTAATTGACAGATAAGAATTGTGTATATTTATGGAGTACAATGTGATGTTTTGATATATGTATGCATGAGGGAATTATTAACTCAAGCTAATTAACATATCCATCACTTCATCTACTTATCACTTTTCTTGTGGTGAAAATGTTTAAGATATACTCTTTAGTAGATTTCCAGTATACAGTCGCTGTGGTTTGAGTGCTTTGTCTTCTCCAAATTTTAGGTTGAGACTTAGTGCCCAGCACAATGTTACTGGAAGGTAGAGCCTAATGGGGATGTTTAATGGATTAATGCCATTACTAAAAGGGCTTGCAGGAACGGGTTCCTTCTCTTTTGCTTTTCTGCCATGTGATGACAAAGTGTTCCTCCTCTCTGGAGGATGCAGCAACAGGCACCATCCTGGAAGCAGAGAGACCAGGCCCTAACCTGCTGGTGCCTTGATCTTGGACTTCTCAGCTTCCAGAACTATGAGAGAATAAATTTCTGTTCATTGCAAATTACCACATCTGTGGTATTCTGTTACAGCAACATAAAATAGACTAAGACAACAGTATTTTGTTATGAACTATGGTCACCATGCTGTGCACTAGATCACAAAAACTTATTTCTCCTGTGTAACTGAAACTTTGTACCTTTTGACTAACATCTCCCTTTTTCCCATCATCCTATCCCATTCTTACTATGCTTGAAGATGGAGTATGCCAAGTAGCCCTGAGGGGTGAGCACAAGTTGTTCCTGTGCCTGGAATGCTCTCCTAGACATTTGGGTGGGTAGCTCCCTCTCTTCATTCAGATCTCAGCTCATTGTCATCTCAGAGAGGCCCTCCTTCTACCTCCTGCCTTAGGTACACTCAGCCACCTTCTGTCATGGGCTGAATTGTGTCCCCCCAAAATTCATATGTTGAGATCTTAACCCCTAGTACAGTAAGTCCTCACTTGACGCTGTCAATAGGCTCTTGGAAATGTTGACTTTCAGTGAAAGGACATATAGCAGGTCCTTGAATAACATTGTGTTTTGTTCAACATCGCTGCCTTGTACCATTGATGAGAAAAACAGTTGGTTTTCTAATACGTTGTTTTACTTAAAGCTACAGTTTCCAAGAACCTATCAATGATGTTGAGGACTGAATGTACCTCAGGTGCAATATATTTGGAGATAGGGCTTTTTAAGAGGTAGTTAAGGTAAATAATGTCATATGGGTGGGCTGTAATCCAATATGACTGGAATCCTTATAAGAAGAGGAAATGAGGACACAGACACAGAGGGAAGATGACTGTCTACAAGCCAAGGAGAGAGGCCTCAGAAGAAACCAACGCTGCCGACACCATGATCTTGGACTTCTAACCTCTAGCACTGTGAGGAGATACATTTCTGTTGTTTAAGCCACCTGGTCTGTGATACTTTGCTACAGCAGGCCCTAGCAAATGAATACACTTTGTCCTGTCTTTCCCCCTGCCCTGCAGTATTTATCAGTGCTGGATATTACATATTTGTGTATCCATATGCTTATTTCCCTGACTAAAATGGAAGCTCCATGATGGCAGATTTCTTCTTGCTCCCTGATGTGTCCCTAGCACCTGGAATAGTGCCTACTGCATGCTAGTGCTCAGACACTTGGACATTTGAATGACATCCCCTCTGTCACATCTCTCTGGGACCCAAGGCCACCCTCCTAGGTTACCACAGTGGCTTCCTAATGAGCCATACCCTCACTTGCTTTCCATTACCCCCTGAGACCTGGCCCCTGCCTACCTCTCCAGCTTCACCCCTCACCTGTCTCCCTAGCCAGACCCATAGTATGTTTTAAAAAAAGGAAATGGCACTTCTCTGGCCTCTTCACCTTGGCACACATTTTTTCCATCACCTGACCCCTGACACACACTCCCTTTTCCTGTCTAATCCAGTTATCTCTAGGCCTCCCGTGTTTCTGTTTGTCCTTCAGTAGGAGGTTGTCTTGTCTTTTATTGTATTTCTAGAACCAAGTACAGAGACTGTACAAAGTGGACCTCAGCAAAATTTACTGAATGAATAAATGAGTTCAGAACACTAAGACTTAACTCTTTTCTGTTGGCACCTGGGTGGCTTCTGTGCACTCTCCTTCCACACACCACTAGGGGACAGCATGGAGTAAAGGAAAACACCAAGGCTTTAGCTGGATTCAAATTCTGACAGCGTATTTATTTCTTTGCAACCCTTGGATGGGTGTTTCTGAGTCTGTTTTTCCTCTCATGTGAAAATGGGCATAATGATAGTACTAATTAGGGTTGTTGTGAGAATTAATTAAGGAAACGTATAAGTGCCTTCAAATGTGCTTATTTTTCCTTTTCTCTTTCATCTCACTTCCCACGAGATTCTTAACTATGGTAGGTTTCCCAAGCCAAGGGAGCCTTTGGCGATGCTCCTCTGCAGGCAGCGCCCCGTCTCCGCCTGCCCTTCCCGGGGCACTGTGGGGCACTGTGCCTGTGTGTGCAGGAGATTTGTACAGAACCCTGACTCCCTCACTCACGAGTTGTGTGACTGTGGGCATGTCTCTTAATTTCTCTGAGCTTCCATTTTCCCAACTATAAAGCGGGAAAGTTAATGTTTATCTACCTGATGATTTGTCCTGAGGATGGAAAATAGGGTGTGAAAAGCTCCTCATAAATTCCTAACCTGTCCCTGCCTTGACTCCTTTCTCTAAGGGGCCTCAGGGTGCTGTTGAGGTTAAAGAATTCCCACAGCAGGCTCTCACCCGTGTATGGCAAAGTAAAAGGCTTCCCAGGACGGAGGAGAGCCAGGCTTGCCAGGGAAGGCCAACTTCATCTGCGGCTGCCCTGATAGCTCTTCCCGAGGGCCTCGTGGCTTATCTTACAGAGCTTTTGGCTCTGGCAGGCCCTGGGATGAAGGACTGTCATTAGACAAGACCCTTCACTGCCGTGTGTCAATTCCCCTGTAACAGTTCCACGTGGATCTTTAAAAACGACAGCAAGGGGACAGAAACCCTGAAGGGCCCAACTGAAGAGGGAGGAGGAGAGAGTTCCCGTCCCACCCTCCCCTAGTCCTCGAAGCACCGGGATCTGGCAGGCTGACCTGTTTATCTTCATTGTAGGAAACTCAAGTCTTTGTCAGTGGCACCTGGCACCCCTTTTCCTCAGCTGGAATCCTCTAGGGCACTGTCATCTACCTGCAGAGGAGGCTGGGTGGGCTGTGGGGGGAGGGGTGGGCTAAGGGCACCTGCCCTGTCTACTACATGCCAGGAAGGGATCATTCTTCAGCTCTGGGTTAGAGCGTGTCCTGGGGCTGCTAGGCAGCGATGAGTCCCTTCTGCTGGGTGGGGAATTCCCCCGGGAGACGGCTGTGTGCTCTGTTCAGACCCTGCCCTCCAGTGGCCAAGGGGACTTCGCAGCCTGGCCCCTCCCAGTCCACCCTGCCAGCCTCTAGAAACCTGGCCCCTGTCTAAGGCTGGCTGGAGAGAACTGAAAAACACTTTCCCCAGTAAAAAGCTGGTTTTCTCAGGATTCCGTTCTCCATTTGGCCTTTAAATAAAATGTGCCTTTTCCTGAAGAAATTGGGAGGGGGGGCAGTAGCCCACAGTCACCATGTCTGAGAACTCAAGAGACCACTGATCTTGGAGTCATGTGCTCTGAGTTCAAGTCCTGCTCTGTACCTACTACCTGTGTGAGTTTGGGCAAGTCCATTAACTTCCTGTTGATAAGCCTGTATATCTTGATTTGTGCAATGGGACTCTAATATAGTATCTCCCTCATGGAGTTATCCTAGGAATCACATAGATGAGGTATGGAAAGCACTTCCTAATATGAAACGTGTTACACAAATATAAGGCATTGCTCCTGCTATGCCAGAGAAGCCTCTTTGTGGCTCCTCCAGAGCATTCCTCAGGGCTGTGGGCAGTGGGTGCCTGGACCTAGATGGCTTGCCCCTGGGTGGTAAGATCTTGGTGGCTGAAGACCAGGCTGTTTTAGGGGATGTTTAAGCCACATGAAGGATGTTGAAAGAAGCACCCACTTTGAAGACAAGAGCCAGGGATTTGGATTCCAGTTTTACCACTTTCCTGGGCCCTGTGACCAGAGTTTCTATTTATCCACATGGAAGGATGGTGATACTATCTGCTGGGGGTGAGGGAGGGGGTGTAAGCAAAATAACCCTATGAAAGGGTATGGAAGGCGCTACCTCCTCAGATACAAATTTTGAACCTGCATCTTCTTGTATTTGGGGCTTAAGGAAACTAGGGTCCAGAAGCTTACTGTATGCCAAGAAGTTTGAGTCGCTCTCTGGTACAGAGATTTTTAGAGAAGGCAAGTATGTGTGCTTTGAAATCAAAGGTACGGCTAGGTCAACCAGTAAAGGGAGTGTGCCGGGAGGCTGGGACCAGTGTTGGTAGAGCTGTTTATGTTGGTAGGAAAGCAGGGCATTTTTCTCTGAGGAAAGCCTTTCACAAAGGAAAATCTGGATTTGAGAGAGATTAAAAGTCTCAAAGGTAAGGGAAAGATGTAAGGAAATGGCCTGCACTGAATCACTGCAAAGGACAGTATTCACCAGAGAATTAATTTAGAAGGAAATAGAGTGTGAAATAGCTGCAAGGCTTTCAACTCTGGACACTGTGGCCTTAAAAACCCAAGCAGTGCTTCAGAGGCTTGCCAAGACCCAGCCTAGGAGCTACCTCCGGAAAAGCAGCTGGGGGATGCCCAGAGACCGCAAATTGCTGAGCTTGGGAGGAACTGATTGAGTGTGTAATTAAGGGGAGGGTTGTATAACACTTGGGTAAGTAGAACTTGATGGGGTCAAACCAGCAGGGCTTTTGGGAGATGAGAGAGCAGTCCCTGGAGCTGTTAGTAACTGAAGCCAGCTGCATAAAGGTAGGCACAGCTTACCTGGGCCTTGCAGAGAGAAGGATGGAAGAGATCAGGAAGGGGAAAGGTTGAAGGAATGGTTGTTCTCTAGGTCAAATATTCCAAAATGCTGAATACCTTAGGGGTTCAGTTCTAGGAGTAAGGTAATATTATGGAACAATGGGGAAAAATCCCTGGAAACTGAAGATCAGAGAGCCTGTGGCTTGGCTGAGGTCATGTAGCACCATGGAGATTTAATGGATTCTGAACTGCGATTGTGCATCTGGAGTACATCTTGGCCAGGTGGCTCACACCTGTAATCCTAGCACTCTGAGAGGCTGAGGTCAGAGGATCTCTTGAGCCCAGGAGTTCGAGGCTAGCCTGAGCAACATGGCAAAACCTCATCTCTACAAAAAATTTAAAATTTAGCTTGACATAGTGGCAAGTGCCTGTAGTCTCAGCTACTCAGGAGGCTGAGGTGGGAAGACTTCTTGGACATGGGAAGTCAAGGCTGTGGTGGCCCATGTTCATGCCACTGCACCCTAGCCTGGATGACAGAGCAAGACTCTCAAAAAAAAAACAAAAACTAAAGCAAAAACAAAACAGTGTATTTTTCTGTGCCACACTGATGGTGAAGACTGGAAGGTAATGGTTTGGAGTATAAAGGGAGTGTCCTTTGATCATGTATGGGGATCAGGAAAGGAAATCATTCACAGTATATTTGTGGGCAAGATGGGTATGGATGGGCTGGATACTGAAGCAACTAGGCACGTTCACCACTGGTTAAATTACTGGAGCCCCAATCCCTGATGTACAAGGCCTCATGGAATAGGCCCCCTGCCTGCCTCTCCAGCCTCGTCCTCTGCCACACTCCCTTTTGCTCTCCCCACAGATCTCAAGGAGTTGGCTCCCTCTTGTCATTTTAGATCTCAGCTTAAATATCACCGTCTCTCACGTGGGAATATATGCGTATACGTATACATTTAACTGAGTGTTTATTTCTACAGAGACACAGTAGAAGCCCAGTGGCTAAACACACAGGCTCTGCGGATAGACTACCCCGGTTGATGCTTCATCCTTTAGGATCCATATGACCTTGAGCAAGTGACAACTTCTCTGCATTTTAATCTATAAAATGGGAACAAGAAGAGTACTTACCTCATAGGGCTTTGTGAGGAATAAACACATAAAGCATTTAGAACAATGGCTGGCACATAGGCAAGCTAAAAAATATTACTGATTGTTTTTAAGGGTTTATTATCCCCTGTATCCTTCCCTGCAAAAAGCAGGAACTTTGGCTGGTTCACTGCTGTATGCAGTGAACATGCTGGATGCTGGCATGTAGTAGGGGCTCAGTTTGTACTTATTGAATGAATTTGCTGAATTAATAAAGAAACTAATTCAGTGGTCAGCTGTTCTTCAGGGAAGTATCCCATGTTGTATGATAGGCCTTTGCCCTGTTGGACACATTTTTTTCAAAGATTTACATAAAATACAGCTGAGTAAAGATACAGGGTACAGACTGGTCACCTTTACTGAAGACATAAAACTGGGGAAAATCACTTACTGGATGACTAACTGAATGACTGAATAAATGATAGATGTCTTAAATATGTTTGTGCTGATATCAGTTTTAGATCCTAGGCCAAATATTTTAAGATGAAACTTAATGTAGACAAATGCAGAGTTCTGATCTTGAGTCCTCAAAGTCAGTTGCCCACAACTGAAGAGGGGTTTTAGGGAGGGATTTGTTCAGTGTGAATCAATAGTATAATGTGTTCCTTAAAGTCCTAAATGTGCAATGGCTATCCTGGCAATGCCTTATATTTGTATAACACTTTTCATATTAGGAGGTGCTTTCCATACCTCATCTATGTGATTCCTAGGATAATTCCATGAAGGAGATGCTATATTAGAGTTCTTTTGCACATATAAAGATATACAGGCTTATCAACAGAATGAAGGAAGTGATGTTCCGTCCTGCACAATTCAGAGCACAGCCAGGGAACTGTGCTCAGATCTGAGAGCCAGACTTGATAGCAGAGCTAGACAAGCTTGTCAATTGGAGAAAGACCATCAAGAGGGAGGGATCAAAGAGACAGAGGGCATATCAAATATTTGATTTATGTGGGCACTGAGGACCACACGCAGAACAGTATTGTATAAGTTGCAGGGATGTATAGACTTGAGATCAACATAAGGAAAATCTTTGAAATAATCAGAGCTGACCATGAATGAATTGGGCTACCTTACAGGGTTCTTTTACTAGAGGATTATAAGCTTACACTGGCATTTAGCCAAAGTATTGTAGAGGGTCACACACGGGCCAGTCCCTGCCTACCATGAGAATCTGAAGTTCCAGGATTCCACAGCATCCTTCATTCCCTGTGAACAGTTTGAGTCAGAGTCAGGCCTCATTTTGCTTTTCATGTGGTCAGGGATGGAGTTTGGTCCTCTAATTAGATGATTCTGAACCTTAAAAGCAGGAGGAGAGATGTGCTTGAGAATCTGGTGACCCCAGTGTAACCCTATTAAAGTGTTGCTGTTATCCCCACCTTGGGCTGGCTGGGCTTGCGGACTCCAGGGATTAGTAGCTCTTGAAAACGCCTTCCTGCTGTGGCCACCACCATCCCATCGTGGAATTTCCACTGTGCTGCTTCTTTCCCTATGGCTTTTCTGTGCTACCTTTCAGTGCCCAGGAGGGCAGCAAGAGGGGTCCCTGGGTATCCCTTCTGAAAGAAGAATCACGATTTTCTGCTCCAGCTAGAACCCTCTTACTGCCCAGCTGGTGTATCCTGTGAGCTTTCTAATTTACTCACCAGAGCAGCCATTTCATGTCATTTTGCATTACAGCCTAAGGCATCTCTCAAAAATGCTCTGATAACTCATATTAGGCATACACATGTTATCTGATATCAGTTTCGCAAAAAGCCTATGACATCCAAATGTGAAGCAGCCAGCTCAAAGAGATCAAAGTCAAATATCCAGGGAGAAGCAGAGGCAGGACTCAAACTTTCACCTTTGACCTGAGGATCAGCATGGTTTTCCTTCCATATCTGCATGTCTAGCTTCCGGGATGTGTCCCTTTGTCTCTTTGCTTTACCTGCTTCATCACACGTGGCACCTTTCTCCTTTCACTTCTGGTATCTTTCTTTCCCCAAAGTTTACCGCTACCTGTGCTTCAGTTCCTGTCCTGCTTCTTGTGATCTTCTTGCCAAGGATGGCAGGACTTCTTTTTTGTCCTCAATCCTTCCCACTTAATTAGTTCCTTCCTTTCTATCTCAAATTAGTAGTATTTCCATTGTCTTGAACTTCGCTTATTTATATTTTTCTTCTACCTAACCATCCTATTTCTCTTGCCTGGTACTGCCAAACCTACTGAGCATGTATAACTCAGTATCTCTTTGCCTCTTTCACACTTACACCCTTTCCCCCGCATGCTTAGGTTTCTCTTCTGCTTTACCACAGCCACACTCTGGGAGACCAATATATAAATCAATTTCAAGTACCATCCTTAGTGCCCTCACCTTTTTTGATTGATCAGAAGTATTTGGCCCTGTGGACCACCTCCTATTTCTTGAAAGCCACTCGCTCAACCCCTCAGGACTTATGCCACTCTATACTTTCATAGCTGCCTTAGTCACGGATTCATTTTTATCTGGACAACCATTTCCTCATCAGTTAGATGGGAGAAGTGGACTAGATAATTTCTGTTTTCTTCCTATTCCTTGAATTTCAGTTTCTTTTGCTGGAACTTCTTCCTGCCTGTGGACTGTACCAATCCCTCATGACTGAGTTCTTGGCCCTCCACTTGGCGCTCTATTCTCTCACTCCTGTAGAGACATAATCTATGTTCATCTCCATGTGGAGGAATTCACATCTCCATAGCTAGTCCAAACTGCTCACTCATCCCTGTCCCTAATTTCCAACTGTCCACACATAGACACTACTTCATCACTTCATACTCAACACTCTCTCAACCCCCAACAAGGACTTCTCCCCAACTTCCCCAATTTTTACTCATGATAATAGCAGAAGCTTGGGCAAGATGGGGACAGGAAGGGGAAGCTAAGGGCTCTTAAGCTGTATTCTGAGAAAAAAAGTAATGAAGAAGTAAAAGACAGGCTCGGCATCTGGGGGAGAAGATTTAATAGCGAAGAGAGAGAAAAATGAAAGCAGTTAAATCCAAGTCCCTCTCTTTCCTAGTAAGTCTTTCCTAACAAGAGAATCTACCTTTAAGCCACAAATGGCCCAAGATTGCTGGGAGGAATTGAAACCTTAGAGAGGCGAGGACAGCACCTGGTTGATTTCAATGAGTTCAGATCTTCCTATTTGGTAGGTAATACCCCGGGGTAAATAAAGTTAAGTTATAGATGTCACTTCAGACAGTAATCTATGAGAAATGAAGATACTTTCAGATTTCTAGTCTCAAAGAACCAAAATACAAAGGCAAATGTGGCCCTAGTTTTTAAAACCCATAAAATGATAGACTCCAGAATTTAAAGACCGGAGAGCTCCTTGGTCTAGAGTGTACCTTTAAACAAAGGAAAAGTCTGTGAGCACTTAGGAAAGAAAGCAGCAATCGTCACTAGGAATCAGTACTTGGCTGAACTATTTCCTTTCTCCTTTGGGTTAACAGACGAGTAGATAGACGATTCTCAGGAAATTTGATAAAATCTTTTAGGTTGCATTTCCCTGTCTTCAATGTGGGCAGCTTCCTTTTCTTTCATGCCATGACTGTGCTTGTAATTGCTTATTCAGTGTTCGACTTCTTCAACAGACTCTGGGTTTGATGAGCCCAGGGTGGGACCACTCCTGACCAGTTCACTGCTGCATCCACAGTTCCTAGCCTTATAGAGACTGACGAATCAGTCAAAGAGCCAATTACTCAATAGGTAGATGGAGAATGAGAGCTGGATGATAATAGGTAGAATTATAAGTGATTACACAAGTATATTGAAAACATTTAAAAATTACTGAATTGATGTCACTCTAAAGATTAGCTCTAACTATAAAGTCTGAGAAGACAACACAGGGGAAAAGCTTTATGATATTGTATTTCACAATGATTTCTTGGATATGATACCAAAAGCCCAGGCAAGGAAAGAAAATATAGATATGTTAGAGTTTATCAAAATTAAAAAAAAAAAAAAAAAAAACTTTTAGGCATCAAAGGACACAATCAACAGAGTGAAAAGAGAGTCCATGGAATGGGAGAAAATATTTGAAAATCATGTATCTGATGAGGAATTAATATCCAGAAGATAAAAAGAACTCCAACACAACAACCACCAAAAATCCTCATCAAAAAACAGGCCAAGGACTTGAATATACATTTCTCCATGGAAAATACACAAATGGCCAGTAAGCACATGAAAAGATGCTCAATGTCACTCATCAGGGAAATGCAAACCAAAACCACAATAAGAAAACAAACAAAAATAATAAATGTTGACAAGAATGTAGAGAAATTGGAACCCTCATACATTCCTAGTGGGAATGCAAAATGGTGCAGCCCTTATGGACAACAGTATGGCAATTCCTCAAAAACTTCAGAGGGAGAAATGAGAAGTTATTGTTTAATGGATACAAAGTCAGAATTTTACATGATGAAAAAGTTAGGGAGATGGATGGCGATGATGATTGTGCAACAATGTGAATGTACTTAATGCCACAGTACATTAATGTATACTTAAAAATGGTTTAAATGGTCAGTTTTTTGCTATGTATGTTTTACTGCAATTTTTTAAAATGGGTGATAAAAGCACCTCAATTATGAGCTCCAGGTCTTTATCCTGGGTCCTTGTATCACTTTGATGAAAATATTACCAGCTTTGCTTTTGACAGATAAATTAGAACCGATATAAAGATTGTTAGAATAAGTTTCTAAGGACTTTAAGATTGTGGAACAACAGATCAGAATGAATATTGAAATTAAATAGGAATAACTAGAATTCTGAATATAGGATTTAAATAAGCAAAATAATATACAGAATTAGGAGTGATGACTTTTTTTACATGAAAAAGATCTTGAGGCTTTCATTTCCTAAAATTCCAATATAACTCCATAGCAGTTAAAAAAAAAAAAAAAAGATAAAAGAAACTTTTGCCTATTAGTGAAACTATGCTCAGATAAAAGAAAGTAATAGTCTCACTGTGTTCTCTGCTGATCAGATAGTACTGGGGCACCAAACACTTTATTTCTTCTTCTGAGGTATGTGTAAACTGTGATAAAACAAGATAAAACGATGAGGGCAGTTAGGGAACTCAAAACCTCATCTCATTGGTCTTGATTGATGGACCAGGGCATTTAGCTTGGGAAAAAGAAAATTAGGAGGGAAGTAATAACTGTTTTCAACTATCTGAAGGGCTGGGATGAGAAAGAAGGACTGCTGTTACTCTGTGTTTACTCCTACAGTCAGAATTGGGACGAATGGGCAAAAAGCTAAAAGAAGCCTGATTCATTAGGCAGCAGAATTTTCTAAATATTAGTGCTAATGACGTTCAGTAGAATGACCTCCCATTATCGGATGGCTCAAGTGGAGGTGCTGGCCACCTGTCAGGGATACTGTAGGGCAGTAGGGTGGCCCCTTCCAACACGATTCTACCTTTCTTTCAGCTTCTCAGTCTCAAAATCACCACATCATGTTTGATTTCTGCCTCTTCTCCAATATCTCCGTGATTGCCCCCATTATCCAACGAAGTCTTGGGGGTTCTTCCTTCACAACTGCCTTTGCTTCACCCTTTATTCTCCATTGCATCGCCAGGAACCTCACCTCCTCAGCCCCAGAATACGTGTATGCTTCCAGTCAGCTCTTCCAGCCTGTCCTTGCTTCAATCCATCCTGCTTGCCCCGGCCAGACTCATTTGATAAAATACTTAGTATGTAAGTCTCTAAGACCAAAGAGTGGGTCCTAGTTGCTTCCCATATCAAGATGAAATTCCTTTTCGTGGCTTTTGGGGCTATTCATTCTTCCCTCCCTTTTCAGTTTCACATTCTATTATGCACATGATCAATTTTGTTTAAGCTGTTCCCTTCACTGTCATCTGGCCTGCTTTTCTTTATCCGTCCATTCCCACTGCCATTTCCTCATTCCTGTTGTCCCCTGTGTGTCCTCCACCCCCAGCCTCATATAGGGTCCACCTCATGTACCATAACCAGCATGAAATCTCTCCTGGCCACCCAAGCTCATACAGATCCTTCTTCCCTCTCACTTATTTAACAGCTATTTACTGATCTTTGATAGAGTGCAGGCACTGTGCCAGATGCTGGTGAACAAATGATGAGCAAGAAAAATTTGGTTCCTGACTTCACACAGTGGGCAAGATAAAATACATAATTGCTATGACGGATACAAACGGGGTTGTGATACAAAATGATGGGGTGTGTGTGTATGTGTGTTGGGGATAGGTAGGTATTTGACAGGGTACTCAGAGAAGACCTCTCTGAGGAGATGACAAATAAGCTGAGACACCTGAGGGGCATGGAGAAGCCAGCCATTGGGAAAGCCTGGAGTCAAGTATGCCAGTCCAAGGAACTGGTGTGGGTAAGGTCCTGCGGCAAGAAGGTCTTGGCACTTTGGAGATACTGAAATTAGCATGGTTCGGCTGGAACATAGTGGGTGGCGCGAGAAGGGCATGAAGCGAAACTGGAGAGGTACTGGGGCCTGGCAGGCCTGCCAAAAATCTTGGGTTTCATACTAATTACATTAGGAAGCCATGAAAGGTTCTTAAGGAAGAAAGTGGTATGATTCATACTTTTTTTTTTTAAGACAGAGTCTCACTCTGGCTCACTGCAGCCTCCGCCTCCTGGGTTCAAGCAATTCTCCTGCCTCAGCCTCCTGAGTAGCTGGGACTACCGGTGCGTGCCACCACACCTGGCTGAGTTTTGTATTTTTAGTAGGGACAGGGTTTCACCGTGTTGGCCAGGATGGTCTCAATATCTTGACCGCGTGATCCACCCGCCTCGGCCTCCCAAAATGCAGGGATTATAGACATGAGCCACAGCGCCCAGCCAATTCATCCTTTTTAAGGTTACTTTGTTTATATCGTGGAGAATAGACTGAAGAGCTACAGTGAAAACACTGGTTAAAAAAGAAAAAAAAAACACGTACTAAATGAGGTGAAAGATAGTAACTTCCTCCAGAGTGATGAAAAAAAGTGCATGGATTTAAGGTATGTTTTGGAAATTGGCATGAAAGGATTTGCTGATGGTTTTACGTGAGGAGTAAAGAATTAGGAATGATTCCCAGGTGTCTGACATGAAAACTAGGGGATGGACATGTCATTTACTGTGATGGGGAAGTGAGATATGGAGATAAGATTTGAGAGAAATTCAGAGGTTAAGTTTAAGACATGTTAAGTTTCAGGTGCCTGTCAGATAATTTCTCTCCTGGGCCTGGTTCATGCTTTGTATGGAAGTGGTCCTTGTATTTCCTCATTGGTATTATCACACTTTTAAATAATGATGATTTTATTTTAAAGGCCTTGCAGGTACTGAGCATAACAGGAATGAAGAAAATTCTAGGGCTTCTCCAGCCTCACTGACAAGGAGAAAACAAACTACTCTTCATTGCAATGTTGATATTTCAAAACTGGCATTTAATTATTTACACACTTTCACATATTAAAGGTACATATACACGTGTATAAGTAAATCTGTATGTGTATATGTGTGTATAAAAGTTTCCAATAGCTCGACTACTCACAGCTATCCTAGAGAACTTTACCAAAGCCCAGGAGACCTTCTGCAGTTTGGAGAATAAAATAAATCACAGTAATCCACCATCCCCTGTAATCAAATACATTTTGACTGAACCCAATAACAATGACTCAGTTTCTAGCAAGGTGCCAGGCCCAGCCCTTGTCTTCATCTGACGTTGAGAACCGAGCAGCCAGAAGCCAGTACTCCAGAGCCCATAAAGCACCGTCAAAAGCGTGGCCTTAGATCACAGATTGATTCATGGGGATGGGCAGGAGTCTCCAGGGAAAACAGCTCACGGGGTAGCTGTTGAGCTTCTATGTGGGAAGTGAGGAAAATGAAAGCTCCTGGAAGCTTGGTAAAGATAAGAAACAAACATGAGCTCCCGGGGTCTTTAATAAAGAGAACTTTGGCTGTAGAAAACAAACAAACAGAAAAAAATTATTGAAAACTTAGATTCACCCTCAACACTAATTAATTGGACACTTGGATATAACTGAGATTTGTAAGCTGTTTCTGCCCTTGACCCTGGCTCCAGCCTCTGGAGAACGAAAGAGCGTGGCTAGCACAGAACTGCGGGTCAGCCCCTCAGGACGGGGGTTGCTGGTCTAGGTGCAGCTGGTGAGGTATGAGAAACCCAACCACCCAGAACTGCACAGCAACACGCCCAGCCGGCCCCAGTGAAGACATGCAGTTTCCTAGGGCTGGGTTTCTTTATCCTGTTCTTTGGAACCCCAGGGTACCCACATAATTGTTTGGGGACACTAAGCGGGTATTTGCAAGAGAAATCTGAGTTCTTTCGTGTTTGGTGAAATAACTGAATTTTCCCATGCTTTATGTGTGAGGAAATAATTTCCGTTTCCTCTCTTTATTTTCTCTTTCTATCATCATACATATACTCACCGCCTTCCTCTGACAGTATTGATTACCAAGCACAATTAAGCACTGAGACAGAAAGTTAACAGCTGACGTGGGGTCACCTATAGGCAGAAAATAGATTCGTGTCTGTTTAACAGTAACCCAGGTAAGAAGCCATGTTAGATAGAGACAACTTCTATTACAATCCTCATAGCATACCTTCCTTTTAACATTATTTTTATGATTTAGCTCCCTCCAATAGGAAATGTTTGGCCACCCACTGGTTTTGTGCTTTATACACTTATTGCTTTAAACGTGCTACTAAAATCTTACCACCAAATTAGGACTCCATGACTTTTCTTAAATGTAAGGGTCTGTGACTTTGAAAAAAATTACAGGTCTGAGTTAGAGAAAAGAAAGTGGCAGTGAGGCTCAAGTTGTCTAAACAGCATGGGAAATATGATACAATTTAATGTTATTTAAAGCAAAAGAGATGAGTCTAAGGATTTTGTAGAATAAGCAAATTTTTGCAAGTGATCTTCCTGTGGTTCTCTCACCCGGCGCCCAGCCTATCTTCCACATCCCAGCCAATCTGATTACCTGATCCCTTGCTTAAAACTTCAACGTTCAAACTCTTTAGTGGGCCACACTGGGCTCTCCGTGACCCACTCTCTCTCTAGGCTTATTTTATTATTTTATTATTATTATTTTTTTTGAGACAGAGTCTCACTCTGTTGCCCAGGCTGCAGTGCAGTGACACAATCTCGGCTCACTGCAAGCGCTGCCTCCTGGGTTCTGGCCATTCTCCTACCTCAGCCTCCTGAGTAGCTGGGACTATAGGCGCCTGCCACCACACCTGGCTAATTTTTTGTATTTTTAGTAGAGACGGGGTTTCACCGTGTTAGCCAGGATGGTCTCGATCTCCTGACCTCGTGATCCGCCCGCCTCGGCCTCCCAAAGTGCTGGGATTACAGGTGTAAGCCACCGCGCCCGGCCTAGGCTTATTTCTTACTTCTTTACTTCTTCCTCCCTTAAAGAGGCCATCCCATCAGTAGGCCCTTGCTGTTCCCATTTCCTCTGCTTCAATGCTCACCACCATCCTCCAGGACTGCTCTCTCCTTTAAGAGTCAGTTCAGAAAATCATCTTTCCTTTGAGCATTCATTGAATTTTCCTTTCTGGCCCATTGCATCCTGTCCATACCTTCACTGTAGCAGTCATTGTATCGCAATTACTGGTTTACACACCTGTTTCCACATCCCAGCCTTTGCACAGTTCTTGATACACAGTAAGTGCTCTATAAATATTTGCTAAATAAATGATTCCTTGGGTTAAAATGCAACTTCCCTCTCCTTTCAGCACCTTGAAATTACTCAGAAAAGGAAAAGGAAATGACTGAAGTGTAGACAGTTTAAGCGGAACACAGCAAGTATCCTGGCCACCTGTTCAGTAGCAAGAATAAATATGGAGACTGGGGTCGCAGCACCTCTGTGGAGCTGTTGTGATTTCTGTTTACAACAGCCTGGCTAAGCAATCTGTGGGACCCAGGGCAAAATGGAAATGTGGAGCCCTTATTCAATAATGAAGAACTCCAAACAGTGACGGTGGAGCATTAAACCAAGCTGGGTCCTGTCCAACTGCACAGGTGGCACATCCATGAGGCTGGCCCTGATGACCACAGTTGCGTTGTGATGATAATATCAAGAAATATAGAGCGCAGGGAGGCTGCGAGAGATGTTGGATCCATTTTTTAAGGAGTAGCTTTAAATACGTAAAATTGTTTTCAATTTATTTTCTCATGCCGCCTCCTTCATAAGACTCCTATAATTATGTCTGTTTTCATTTATAAGTGTAGAATCTTTTCTAAAGAAAATTATTTTATTTTACATTGTTTCAGGGAAAATGCCACATACTTCTAGTTAGTCCTTAAGAAAAAATGCTATGAGTCACACACACTCCACCACTTATCCTGAAGTGAACAAGTCACTACTGCATTTTCTCCATTCAGTCCCAAAATTCAGGAGAGGAAGGAGAGAAGATTGGCTGGGCTTTCACAGGAATGTGTTAATATGAAACATCTTCATCACTCTTTCACTGATTTTTTAAAAATCTTCCATCAGTTCTCCATGCAGTAGCATCCAGTCTAAATGTAATTTTATTTTGTAACAATCTTAGTAAATGAGAAATTGTTGTATTTAGACCCTAAATTTGGCTTGTCAGAGATGATCGTGATGAAATGGCATGTGCTGATTTAAAAAATGAAGGAAGATGTATGATGAGGTATTTTTAAAAACCAGGTGGGGAAGTTGCTCTGCACTGCCGCAAGTTCTCCAGCAGGGGGCTGTGAGAGGAGTGCCACACATCCAGCTGCCCACAGCAGCCAGACCCACCGGTCTCTTGCTAGCCCTCTAAGTGGGTACCTGCTCTGCTTTGTGGGTACCTTTTATGCCTCGACTCCCTGTCTGTGAGAGTAACAACAGGACCACACACCATTAGTGACTGCAACACTTGGGTACAGCAAGGAGGGGAGCGCCCCAAGAAGCCAGACCAGTGGGCAAATGCCAGGTAGGGCCCTTCCTTCAGGTTCTCATCTTGTGCTGCCCATGCTTGGCTGTCAGTCTGTTCTCATCTATAGACTTTAAAGCCAGAGAACCCAGAAACATGGCTAAGTTTGTGAAACAAAATCTTCATTTGACTATCCTAATTTCTCTACAACATGAAAGTTTCACTACCCAGCACCAACACAATACACCAGATTGAATCAGAATTCTTAAACTTGTGAGCTCCGTTTTCTCATCTGCAAACGAGATTACCACCACTCACGTCATAGAGCCCCTTAAAAATCAGCAAGATGAAGTGCGCGGAGACGACTGGTAGAGTAGGCACTCAAATGTTCATCTCCACATTTTCTGTTGTCTGGGACACTTGCATTACTGGGAAGACAGGGCTGCTGAAAAGGAAGAGAAAATGGCTCTCCAAAACAATTGTCGGAGAGAAAAGCTCAGACTGTGAAACACCAGCAGAGCCCAATTTGTACAAGTTTGTCTGCAGATGACTCTGCACCTGCCGCTCCTCGCTTAGATTCTCTCACCTAAGAACAAACACGCACACAGACGCCCACTCGCTGAGCTAAAAACACCTACAACAACTCAAAAGAAATACACACACCAGAACAGAATTAACTGCACAGAAGCACAACAGCGAGTCCATTAGACACATAACTTGCAGGATACACACTGATCTGCTGAAGATGTGTGTGGTGGGAACTGAACTGTGCACACGGACTGAGCAGGGTTAGCAGAGGTGATGGAGATGGGGGGAGGTGGGGAGCCAGAAAGGACCATGGAAACCCACGGACTGTGGAAACCCATAATTTGCAGGTATGGTAATAATATTCTACCTTAACAAGACCCAGGGACACCTCACAGTTTATTCAAATAACTAAACATACAACCTTTGGCCTTCTTAATTACTTCATACCACTAAACTGGCTCTCACAAACATTCCTAATGAAGACCATTAATTGCCCTGGAGGTAAAGTTCAGCAATGGGACCAGGGTTACTCTTCTGCTTATAACTAGGATTTCATGACTTGAGATAGGAACAGTACAGAATAAACCTATATGAGTAGTTATTCCTTAACAGCATGGAATATGCTTTGAGAAGATACTTTTATTTACTTTCCCTAACCATCACCTTATTGATCAACTCCAATACAAAGAGTTTACGCCTCTGGGTCACATGGCAACCGGTATGCCTAGTACTAAACAATCAGGAATCCAAATGAACAAAAAAGGCAGTTCAATTTTGTAAGAAACAATATATTTTATTTTTCTGACACCACAGCTCTGGCGAGTGGTTTTGTACCAAATTTAATGGAGGTTACACAGAACGTCTTACGCATGGGAGGGGGCGGAAAGGGAAGGAACCACAAAATTGAAAACAAACAGAAACAAAATCCTGGATAGCTTTTAGCATCTGTTCCACTCCCACATTAATAAAATTCACTTGGGAATTCCTAATAAAAGGAGAACAGAAAACAAGGTGGGCAGGGAAGGGTATGATGGGGTAGAGAAAGACTTAGGGGAAGAAAAGACCAGAGAGCATCCCAAGGACAGACCTCTCCCTCCCAGAGCCAGGAGGACGCTCGGCACGGAAGGCGAGGCTTTGCTAGATTTATTTCCCCAAAATAACACTGTGTATTGCAGCTGCCAAAGGGAAAGAGAGAGGGAAGCAGAGGGTCACCAGCGGGGGGGCACAAGGGAAGGAAACACTTAACTGAGGAGACAGAGCAAAATGGGAGAGAGAAAACGAGAAAAATGTGCCAGTGGGTTGGTATACTGGGAGACAGACAGTGCTGAAGAGCACTTGAACTGAAAAACAAATGTCCTAAGAGTCATTATTTTTTCAAAAGAAAAATCTCCCCCCTCCCCCCACCCCTCGCTGAACTTAGTTCCTTTTTTTGTGCTTTTCATTAATACTCTGCTCTGAGGTCGCTGTTTGGTTTTTCTATACACTGGAGTTGAAAGAAAATAGTCCAAAGGTCTGAAGATGGATTCTCCACCTAAAGTAAACAGCCCAGCATTCCTGTTCTCCTCTTGCCCCAAAGACTAAAGTCTCTGCTAAAATCCCTTTTACAATATAGTACAGTACACACAAAAAAAATAAAGCCCAAATCCAAAAAACAAAAACAGAAAAGAATCCTGGGAGAAGCCAGTCCAAAGGACGTAAACATACAGAGAACGGTGCAACACATGACCGATGGCAATTCTCAAAGCACAGCTACAGATTCCCAAAAGTAGGTGCCATCATGGATACCCAAGTCCACAAAAATAATTTTTAAAAAATAAATCTTAAAAAAAACACACCTGTTGATTAAATGAATAATTTGTTTTCAGGTAAATCCATACATTCTCAAGTTCCCCCCTCCCCCAAAGCAGCCCTCGGGTCTCTGTTCTCCTATTGCATGACCAATAGTAAGTACTCCTGGAACTCCCTCAAAGCAGCTCTCAGGACCTGGAATCTCATCTTGACAAGGATCGGCACATCCAATCTTAGCAGCTTAAAACATCATGTTTCCTGGGTTGCCAGGTCCTTGGCTAAATCCACCCATGCCCACGTCAGCAGCCATGCCCCGGGGCCTCATCTGCGGAGGGATCATGATGTTCTGTTGGGGTCCCATCATGCCCTGCATGGACATCATCATGCCTGGAGAGCCCACAGGCCCAGGGTGGGTGTAGAGCCCGGCAGGCCCCCGATCCTTGCCAGGAATCATGCCCACGGCAGCGGCTGGATTGCTCATCAGGGTGGGCTGGCCGGGCATTGTAGATTGTGCTGGTGACATCATCCGATGGTGAGGTCCCATCATGCCTTGTTGTAGAAAGGCTGGTGGTCTCATGGGGTTGTGGCCTGGCATGGATGGAGCTGTACCAAGAGGGATGTCCGGAGTTCCCACTGGCCCTGGACCTCCCATGCCAGGTAATGCTAGTCCCATTCTGGGGGCTTGTTCGCCCATCATCCCCTGCATGTGTGAAAACCCAGGTCCAGGACCCTGGGGCTGTTTACGGCCTGGAACTTCCCCTCGAGGGAAATATTGCAGCGTCTGGCTGGGCTTCTCAGATGGAATAATGCGGGACAGATCAAACTCAGGAATTCCGGTAGCTCCAGGTCGGATGACCTCCTGCAGATCTGGGTCTGTAAACACTGAAGGCATGCTGTTCCCCAGGACAGTGAAGGAGTCAGGACCCCCAGGGCCTCCAGGCTTGCAAAGTGCTGCATCTGCTGAACTTTGGGGCAGGTTGCCGGGACGGCCAAGGGGGCCTTCTCCTGGGAAACCCATCCCTCCTGGGAAGCTGCCCTGCCCCCCACTGGGGCCATTGTGAGGGAATGGAACCTGCTGTGGGGGAGACTGTACTGGAGGGAAGCCCTGGGGGAAGCCCATCCGTCCTTGAGGTACCATCGGTGGCTCCTGGGACCCATGCCCCATGATAGGATTGTGTGACATCAAGCCAGGCCCCATTGGGACCCCATGAGGAGGTATGTTGGGTCCCATGGCATTTGGAGAGGGCATCTGATTGGAGTGAGAAAGTGGCTGGGTCATTCCCATTGGGCTGAGGGTTGGCATCGGAACCACGGGGTTTGGACCTGAAATTCGAGGATTCTGTGTATTAATGCCCATTCCTAGAAAAATAAAGATATCAAAGGAATCAACTTAACCAAAAATCAACTCAGAAAAACTATAATAAATTAACAAAAAAATTATTGTGCATCCAATGCGCATAGTACAATGCTGGGAAAACATACAACACACAATCCCCGCCATCAATAAGATCATAATACATCTGGGGACATACAAACCAAGAGCTCTACAGGACAATATATTATTGAGTCTTAAACTGTATGATTTAAGAGTGTGTAGAAGATAGCAAGGGAGAAATTCTCATGTGTGAAAAGTTATAAATTAGCACATAAATGAGTTTCGTCTTCCTCATTGGAGACATTTAACACAGAAGAAAACAATTTGCCTGAATGACTCAAGTATGGTCCTTTTGGAGAAATCAGTACTACAATCCCAATGATCAGGAATCATAACAAACTATCAACAGGTCATTTTCCAATTGGCATTTGGCATTATTTTATAGTGCCTTATAGAGAAAGCATTTAAAACTCGAGATTACATGACATGTTCAAGAAATAACTTTTAATAGAAAAGGAAAGTAACATATTCTAATACAGTCCCTGGGACACTGAAGTATTTGGTCTCTCTGTGGAATTACCACCGAGTGTGGTATGAGGCTTATGCTCCTCCTGGTACATGTACTAACCTGGTTAATTAGAGTTACTGATAAATCCATAGCATTCATAACAATCAGAATAGAACTGGAACCAGAAACTCGTGGCTGAAAACTCATGGTCTCTTTGCTGATCGCTTTCACCATCCTGATCATTTTCTGTTAGTCAGGTGGCAGGGGTCGAGGTGAGGGGTGGGTATAAGGAATGAAGGTGTACCGAATGTGTAGGGAAGGGAAGGATTTTATTATCTCCCTAGTCCTAAAAAAAAGAGAAAAAAAAAAAACGCTTCTCTAGGAAATAGGAGCTTTCCACTGTCTGAAATCCTGTGGCTGCTTGTGGTTTGAGGCTGCTCTTCCAGAAAAAAGTACTTGAGAACTAAAGACTTTCCAATCAGCCTGTTAGAAACTGCTCTCTCTATTGCTACATGAGGACCCAAAGAGAAAAAAACAAAAACAAACCCTCAAAACCATCCAGGTACACAGAAGCATCAGAACTATAAAGAAACCTGCTTTCTTACAAATAAGGAATCAAGCTAATAAGAAATTATCTTCCTCTAGTCAAGACACTTTCATTCTACTGAAACTACCTTAGATGGAAGATTTTTTCTACTTGTTGAACTTCCACCTATTCAGGTGTACAGCCATTGAGAAAACGCTTGAAGAGGTTTCCCTTTGGTCTAGCACTCACTCCACAACCTGCCTTTCTGATTTCTTACCTGGCATATTATTCATTGATGGCAAGTTGGGAGAACGAGCTGGAGGGGAGTCGTCATCTGAGCTGGCCACAGTCTTGATGGCATCATGGTATAACGGGGTGGAACTGGGCATTGCAAACTTGGACATTCGAGACATCATAATAGAGAGTGGGTTCTGGGAAAGGGTTGGCTCTGGAGGCATGGTATAAGGTGTACTAGAGGGAAGACTTCCAGGGATATTCACAGAGGCAGGCTGGCTGGCTGTAGGAGGTGGGGGGCCACCTAAAAGGAAGCAAAATAAAACAAAACGGGCAGGGAATTAGATTCCTTTTGAAGGGTATTGGGCCCTATGATTATGAACTAGCAAGGCCAGGAATGAAACAGATGAACAGGACAGTGTTATTAGACCCCAGACACAAATCATCAATCTTCTAGTCAAGCTCTGTGTGAGTGCAGAGGGAGACCGCGGCGTGATATGGAGGTGACATGACGGATCAGCAGATGTGAAGACAAACACACCAGAATGTGTTAGAAATATTAGTTCAAGCTTAGGGAAAATATGGTTTACAGACAACCATTTCACTGAATAGAATGTGAAATTAGTGGATCTCTTTCCCTTGCCAATCACAGTTTAGAATTCGACTCAGGTATTAGTATGCCATGAAGCCAGACTAGTGATATAGCCCCAGGTACTAACGACATCACCCTACACGCATTCTTGATTAATTTCCACAACCAAGATGTTTGAACCAAAAAGGTCCGAGGGGGCTGTTCCACTGTACTGCTTCAGTGAACTGTTACTCCACCGAGAGACACTTTAGCTTGGTAGGATAAATCTTCTGTCTTGCTCTGATTCTAGTCTTTCTCAGGTGGAGACAGCGCCAACCTAGTATTTACACCTTGGCGCTACTTCCACTGACCACCTCAAGTCCCACTCACAAAACCATCATCATCAGCAAGAATCTCTCCCAGGAAGAAAATCCTCCTAAATTGTAGCTGATGTGTGGAAACTGTGGTCTACTAAGGAGAAGGTTTTGGTAACTGTTTCTGTGGTCAACAGGTATTTACAAGAACCACACAAGTCTTACAGCAGCTTCCCCTGTCTGTTTAGGATTATACCCAGAATCTCGATTCAAGGGCAGCCGCTTGCAGTGGGTCCAGTATTTAATGAAGCCACATTCATCCACTGTTAAGACATTTTATTGCATCTGTTCATTGTGCGAATGTAAATTATTCTGTGAACCCAACACATAATCCCCATTTCCCCTCTTCCTTTTAACAGTCCCTCTGACACACATATTTTTTGTTGAGATTGGGCACTTCTGCATAACCCCATGGAAACACTGATTATGCACCTTGCCACGAATACGGCCATTTCAACAAAGACTGCCAGAGGTGTACTCAAGACACCAGTTTTCTTAAAGTAACTGTATCAGGCTCTAGCAGTCTCCAGCTACAAGGTGCAACTGTGAGGATGCAAGCATACTGACCTGACTCTACATTTCCCAGCATGGCTGGGGAGGCCATGGTGAGCGGTGCTTTATGGTTTGGAGGGATCCCAGGACTCTGAAGGGGAGGTTTTGGAGAAGAGGTCCATCCAGGTGATGGGGCAGGAAGTGATGGAGACTTGAGGTGGACAGGTGAAGCAGCAGCAGACCCCAAAACAGGGGGGGACTTAATGGAAGCAGCAGCAGCTGGGCCCGCCAGCATGCCTGCCAGCTGCGATGGAGTCTGGGGCGACTTGAGGTTCCCCGAGGGCGAGCCCAGCATTGGCGACTGGACTTGGTGCATCGTGGGAGACTTCAGAGGGTTAATGCCTGGGGAATGCACCTGGCTGCCTGCCACAGATATATCCAGGGGCTTCCGCCCCAGGCCGCGTTGAACTGGAGGAGCTGTGTTGAGGCTGGTGGGGTTACTGGAAGGGTTGAGAGGTAGTGGTGGCATATGACTGAGCCGGCTGTTAGTCCTTTGGTCGGGCCCAATTGGTTCTCTGAGATTCCGCAAGCCACTGTTGCTGCCTGGACCCTGAGACATGGGAAGGAATGGTCTGGGACCCATGCCATACTCCTGCTGGGGGTGCTCACCAAATGGCAGTGGCACCATCTTCTGCTGAGCAGGCAGCATGTCTGAGCCACCTGGGCGTAATTTCAGCATCTCCTCAGGGCCCGCCCCAGCCTCTCTCATCTTCTGAGGTATCATCTGAGAGTTGGATCCCATGTTGACATTTAGATTGACATCTCCCTTCATCCCACTAGGAACCATCCCAAACTCAAGTTCCCGACCAGGGCCCATCTGTGGGGGCATTCCTTTTGGAAAGTCACCCCTAGAAGGACTCAGAGGGCCCTCAACTGGTATTCGAGGGAAAATGGGGTTATTCCCAGGCTCCATGTGGCGCTGGGAGCCTGGAATCATCCTGTTCATCTCCATGCTGGGCCTGATGCCTTCCATGGCCATCCCTGGGGGGAGACCCAGCTGTTTCTCTGCCAGCTGCTGCTGAAACATCTCTTCAGACAATCCTTGGGGGTTTGGGAAGCGTTCCCCTCGGCCGGGACCGCTGAAGACGCCCTGGCCAGGAGGAAAATTTCGACCATCTGGGATTTTTGGCACATCATCTGGCCAACTGACTCCAGAAAGACCTGGTCTAGATGCAGGGTTGGGGACATTTGGCCCTTCCATTTCAGAGTTTATCATGCCTGCAAATCCAGGGAGGCGCATCTGGCTCCCTGGCATGTTAGGGTGGGGAGCCATGCCCCTCGGGGGCAGAGAATGTGGCATGTTGATACCATCAGAAAATGGCTCTGCACCCCCAGGTGCCCAGCCTTCACTAGGGGTCATCTGGTATGGAGGGGGGGGCCCTCGGACCACTCCCCGAGGCCCGTGCTGATGGACCATCATATCCTGGAGGGAACATTGCTGGACAACCACTTGTTCCTGCTTCCTCCTCTTCTCTTCATAAAACTCCTGCTGCAGTTTCAGCCACGCTATCTGCTCGGGAGTCATATGGTCGAGGTGGTCGGGTCCTATGGTCCCAGACTGCGAGTTCATAGAAGGTGGAACCATTTCATCTGGAGAAAAGGGCACATCTCTATGTCCTTGAGGGCCAAATGGAGCTCCCACGTCTGTCCGGGGCCCAGGTCCCTTACCTAGGCTTTGGGATTGGGCCATCATGGCCTGTATTGGCCCTTCTGGTTTTTTCTGAGGCCCATCTAATACCCCAGGATTCTGCTGGGGTCCCCCACTTTGTGCTCCTGTGAATTCTTTCTCATCAGGAAAAAGCATGCGCTGGATATCTCTGAGAGTTTGTAAGGAGCGCTCCCGGTGCTCCAGCTGCTCCTGAGATAGGCCATCGGGATTCTCTCCCAGTGTGGGGGGCTCACCACTGGACACTGGTGGAGGCGGAGGGGCTTTGGGATCTGCTGAAGAGCTATTGCTCCCCTGGGAGACGGGGGTCACTGCCCGATTGTTGGGCGTTGAGTTGGGCCCAGTACCATCTGGGGGCAGTGGAGTGGAGCTGGCAGGACTTCCTACAGAAGGAATCAGTTTGTTTTCTACCCCAGGACTCTCCCGGTCCAGGGGACGTGGGGGCGCGGCAGGCTTGGGTGCTGGTGCCGGAATGGGTGGAGTTGGCTGCAGTCTGGTATTCTGGGAAGAATTCTGGTCCTGGTTGGCTGGAGCTGGGGGCTGTTGTGGGAGAGGTTTCGGATCATTCCGAAGGGCAGATATCTGTGTGTTCTGAAGACAAACAAGTATTTTAAAAATCACTGGTAAACTGAACAGAAGGGCAATTAAAAGAGCAAGATATGTTATAAAGGAATTGTACCCAGTCACATAAATCTAACTGACACTGGCTGTAGAAAGTGCTCATGTACAACCCTCTTCTGGGCAAGGATTTTTTTTTTTTTTTTTAAACTTACTGTCAAATGGCATCCTCTTTCCCGTGCTGAAGATTAGATTTCAATAACTTTAAAAGTATGCCAGGGGAGAGCCACTCTGCCAAAGTGAATACATTTCAGTATCTATTTTGAGGAACAGGTTTGATATCACATGTCTACTATGTGTTTCTGATTCAGAGAGAGATTAGTTTCTTGGTATGTGGGAGGCTGTACCTAACACCTTTTTCTTTTCCCTGAAAGTATAACTGGGTATGTAGACTTCTCGTTGTCAATCAAAAGGCCTGATGTTGCCATCTGAAAGAGAAAGCGTAAGTCACTTGCAGCTCTGTACTCTACCAGCCGAGGAAGCGGGTAAGACTGCTCCATTTCAACGTCTCCTCTGGCAGGGTGACTACTGAGGCGCTCCCCTCCTGGAGTTTCCAGGGTGTCTGACATCTCCGGTTTCTGTTTTTGGTTTGTGATCACTGATTCCATATTTGATAAGAATTTGTACATTAACTGTAGTGAGATAATCTGCAGACAGGAAGCTTCTGTGGAGAAATCTGAGGCTATCTAGCTTATGGTGTCTCTTGAACTGTTCTTTCTAGTAGACAGTAGACTGCCCTTTTATAACATGCTGGATGATTGCCTTATTATTATTTATTAAGTACCAATGCTATATAAGTCCAGGGTAGAAGCACACTCACCTACAATAGCTGACATGGACACCTTGAATGTTTGGAAGAGGGATGTATATGTTCTGGGTCTAAACCAATAGCACTGCTGAAATGTAAGAGGGCACTGACAAATAGAAGGGCTTGATCTACAAACTCTGTCTCAGAGACCTTTCACCAAAGGCCTTTCTCCAGACCCTTTTTTCATGTTCATTTGCTCCTACTTGTTCACTTAATCCAGTCCATATTTCCAAACCCTTCAGGCTCTTACCTCCTCACCTACTCTCTGGAATGTTTACCTGTGTGCAAATATGTAAACAAATAATTATGTGTACCTCTGCATATGAACAATTTGTGTTATATATACATGAAAACATATCTTTGAGTACTTATATTCTGTGAATACATACATAAATGTTGGATTTGGAGGTATCCATGCACTTGTCTGTAGGTATCGAGTTGTGTGAGTAAGATCGGCTGAATCTTATATGATTCTGTACAGTCAAAAGTATATTTCATGTCCACAACTCCTAACTGGAGTGTAGAGGTCACCTTGATTTTCCTTCTAGTGCCATTTTAAGTTTGGTTTTGTTAGTCAGGTTTTGTTTGTTGTAGGTGGGTACTGATTTCATATAAGGAAACCATGACAGCAGAAAACATTTAGATGGGGAACAATGGATTATTCCCAATTCCTTCCTTAACTCCTTTCTTGATTTTAGTACCAGAGAAGGTGTAGGTGTAGTATTAATATTAAGAACTACCATTAAGTCAATAAAAGGTTGGTTTCAGCTGCACTGTACCGTATTCATTCCAGGACAATACGCATTTTAAATATAATGGTATGCATCTTCTACCCTTGAGTAGTCAAGATGCATGGGGAACGTGAAATTCCTTTTCTAAGTTTAGGAAGGCCTAAGCTCTGCTTATGTCTACAAAGATGGAGACTTTCCTGATACACAAAATAGGAAAGATGCCACCTATTTTATCTTGAATTGTCACTTTGATCATTTATTGTCAATTAACTTTTCCCATGTTTAAGACTCATCCCAAGGGCCGGGCGTGGTGGCTCACGCCTGTAATCCCAGCACTTTTGGAGGCCGAGGCAGGCAGATCCCAACGTCAGGAGATCAAGACCACCCTGGCTAACACGTTGAAACCCCATCTCTACTAAAAAATACAAAAAATTAGCCAGGCGTGGTGGCGGGCACCTGTAGTCCCAGCTACTTGGGAGGCTGAGGCAGGAAAATGGCGTGAACCTGGGAGGCAGAGCTTGCAGTGAGCCAAGATGGCGCCACTGCATTCCGTCCTGGGTGACACAGCAAGACTCCATCTCAAAAAAAAAAAAAAAAAAAAAAGACTCATCCCAGTATTAGATTTCATGCTCCCTGAAAGCAGGGACTGTGTCTTGAACCTCTTAGTATCTCCCATAGCATTCGGTGCAATGGCTTGATGATGCCAGATACAAGAAATATCTTTTGGTTCAATTTGATAAACTACATCCACTGTATGCTTTTTCTAATGGAGTTTATAGCAGGTGCTTAAGATCCAGATAGAAAACAGACTAACATTTATTACAATTTTACAAATATCAAGCAATTAAAAGCCTTCAATGGTCTTATCACTTTGAAATAAATATGAATCACTTTGAAAGTTGATGAGGCTCTGATTATGATATTGTCATCATGTACTCCAGAAGTTGTAGTTGCTGCTTTTTTTCTGTTCTTTGTTATTCAACTAGCTCAAGAGCGTTATTTTTAAAAAACCTGCTCTGTACACACGGTCTGAATTTAGATTTTCCCAGAGACGATTACATGAAGGAAACCCAAAGATATCTTTGTAGGTCCTCTTTTAGTTTGCATCTTCTTCCCCCTAGCAATTCATCAATCTACTATCTGTCTCGTAGAAAACGCTAGTATAGTATGATATGCCTAATGCCCCACAATGTCAGAATTAGGTTAAATGCCAAGAACACAGCTCATACCATCAAGACTACCTTCCTATCAATTCAATTCACCACCTCCTTTCCTTTGCAGTCACTGTAGAATCATTAAACCATTACTCGGTTTCTGAAACAACATACCAGAGGGGCTGTGCTTCTCTCTGTCTTGCTGTTAGAAACGTTCTGGATGTGGAAAGAGACGATAGTTTCAACCTGGCCCTTCAAAACAGCTTCTGCAGCTCTGCAAAGACGGAAGAGACAGCACACACTAGAACTTGTTTCTATTTCACTAACTGTAATTCCAAAGCACTTTAACCCCACAATAAACTTGTAAGGGAGAAGAAGGAATATAAAGAACCACCACAAATGTTGAAGAAGAAATCAAGACAAACATGCTTCATTATTTATGTTTACCACTTACCATCAAAATTCTAAAATTAAAAGATAGCCATCTGCAAATCCCAAAAGAGGCATTAAAAAACAAAAACCAAGATTTTCTCCGGAAACCAATCCACTGTGGTAGGCGTTTTATGGAGAATCTGAGTTTAAAATCCCAACCCAAGAAGGTGGAAGATAAGATCGTACAATACCTAGTGACAGTTTAAGGCTGATAAGATTCACTTTTTATCTTAAGTGAAAAACAAGTCAGAAAACCATATGTAGGGTACAATCACAGTTCTGATAAATAAAAATTGACTCATCCATCCACTAGAAATTTATATATAAAAATGTTTACAGTAGTTATCTCTGCAAATTCCAGAGATACTAATTTTTAGTTATACTTTCTAATTTTTCTAGAATGGACATTTATGACTTGTGTTGTTTAGAAAATAACAACAGGTAGGTTGCAGAAAAGTGTGTATTGTGCAATCAATTTCTTCTCTAAAAGGAGGTATATATGGCCAGGTGCGGTGGCTCATGCCTGTAATCCCAGCATTTTGCGAGGCTGAGGCAGGCAGATCACCTGAGGCTAGGAGTTCAAAACCAGCCTGGCCAACATGGTGAAACCCCATCTCTACTAAAAAATACACAAAATTAGCTGGGCGTGGTGATGGGTTCCTGTAATCCCAGCTAATTAGCAGGCTGAGGCAGAAGAATTGCTTGATCCCAGGAAGTGGAGGTTGCAGTGAGCTGAGATCGCCACTGCACTCCAGCCTAGGCAACAGAGACAGACACCATCTCAAAAAAACAAAAAGAGGTATATAAGTATATCTGTACACGCATGAAAAATTTCTGAAAGGGAAGCAAAGGATATATTATCAGTGGTTGCCTCTGGGGGAGTTTGGGTTGGGGAGGTTTTATGTTTTATCTCTTTCTGTACTGTTAACTTTAGGTGATAATAAAAGATCAATCTGCAATGGGAATAAGAACTTAGGTCCCCAGACAAGCCCTGCCCAACAGCAAGACACAGCCGTCAACTTACTTATTGGCCATCTCAGTAGAAAACACATACACCACTTTGGCTGGAGTCTTCTGAGCAGGTGTGGGCTCTGGGGCAGTAGTTTGGCCATGGGAGGGGGTGGAAGACCTGGGGGCTGTAGCATTTGATGGGGTCATCGAGTGTGGTGTGTGCTGGGAATCCTGGGACTTTATGTGGTCAGCAGAATTACATTCTAAAAGAATAAAATGACTCGTCATAGAAAGAATACAATTTCCTTTCTTCTGCTAGCATTTATAGCATCACAACACAAACCAACCTTGAGAATTTCAAGGAAGTACCACCTTGCTAAGAGGAAACCTCTTCTACTCATAAAATTTCAAATACTCTTCTCTCTCAAATGACTAATCATAGAGCAGTCTTCCCCCACTTCCTTACCTCTCTATTACACCTCCTTCATATATTAGCGTAAATGTCCCTTCTTCCTGGTAACCTTTTTGAAACCTCCTAGACTTAACTGGGGATGGATCTCGCAGCCCTCTAACTTCTCTTATTTCAGCATTTATCATCTTTTACTGTAACTGTCTAACAATCAGGTTTCTAGGTGCATTCAAATCTTTGAGGACAACAGCTGTATCTATCTTGCTGACCATGGCCCCCCAGCATAGTGCTAGCACTTATAGCAGGCCTGCCAAAACACTTGAGGGAGGAGCGGAGGAAGGGAGGAGAAACAATCACCCAGGTTTTCATTTCTAATTTGGGTTGGAAAATCGTACTTCCATTCCTTGAATACTAACTTCATGTTCTGGCCTACAGTTAAGACTTTTGGTCTTATACGAGGAGGCAAAAAGCCTAAAACCACAGCTGTTGGTCCCATACCCTTCTTGGCTCACCCCATTTTGGTACTCGCCAAATCTCTACACATCTGGTAGCCACTCATTCCTGCTACACTAAAATCAGCTGTAACAAATCTGGACTATTGCCAGGGCCATGAAGGCTTCCTCTTGTGTCTGCAAGTCTGGCAAAATGGCAACTAGAGAATACAAGCCTCAAGACTTGGAGGATTGCTCTGATGGAGAAGAGAAGGGATACCAGAAACACTGCCCCAGTGGGGGCCGCTGGCACAGACAAACTAGAGTGACTGGCTTGAAACTAAAGTACAAACAGCACAGAGGCCAGAAACATGTGTACAAACAGGGTTAGGCCTGTGAAATATCCTACCATAACCCCTAAATCATTGCATCCTTAAGGGCAAGAACTCCTCAACTAGGAGGTTCCAAACAATTCTTCAGCTAGTAACAAATTGAGAAGAAATAGTTCCATCATAAACTGTGAGAACTCCTGCATCTGATACCTACTCTCCCCACTTGTCTGATACTAGGCTCTCTGGCCTCTGTCGAATGTCAGAGGCTTTCCCTCAGGAACACCTACTTCCCTCTGAGTCTCAAAGATCTTATAGACATACCTTTAATGTCAGAGTCATCGTTTGGAGTCCCAGGATCTCTCTGATCAAAGGAGTCGGCGGAAATACTTCGCTCCCTTTTCCCCTTGCCCTTGGCACCATTTCCAGCCCCATTCTTCAGCCCCATGCTCCCACCTGGGCCAGGGAGTGCTTTAGGGGTATGGCCCCCACTCTTGGAGTCACAGGGGGATGGCTGGGATTGGCTGGCTGAGCCCCCCTGTTTACCCTGATTGGAGAATTTGGAATCCAGCTGGGGGTTTCCAGATGGGGACATCACTGTAGGGGGACGGACCATCACCTCCTGCTTTGACTTAGGGCTACTAAAAGAAACAAATAACAAAGGAAGATCAGACACCAGACACAACTGGTCAGCACAAATTAGGGAGAAGCAGTTTCTATTGGGGGTCAAGGAAACCCTTAGGACTAAAATAACCACCCCATGATTCACCTCAGCCATTTGCTTGCTCCCACCACCCCGATCCCATCTCAGAGCTATCAGTAGAGAGGAGGATCAAGCAGAGTGGCCAGCCAGGTTTCAGGAACCCTAGAGTCACATGGGGACCCATCTCCAGGGCTTCTGTCAATAAAGGACAACGGTTTCTATGTACATAGAGAAGTGACTCTTACACTAAGACTAGCTCAGAGTAAACAAACAGGCATCGTTAAGATCAAAATACTACCCAGCCCCAGGCTGACGACAAGAACAGCTGTAGGAGAGCCTCACTTCCCTGATGGAAAATGCAAGCAGGTCCCAAAGAGCACGGGAGCTGGTGACTGTCAGGTTAGGGAAATCCTCCAGGATACTAATCCCTCCCAACAAGCAGTATTCCACCAAAGCAGATAAACCAACCGCTGCCCTCAGGGAGTGAGGACAAAATTCTTTTAGAGTAACAGTTTAAGTACTGGGAAACAGAGGAAAAAGCGTCACAGTGGGAGTCTGGGGAATAATGTTTTAGTTCTAAGGCGTCAGGCCTCCTCACCATTCCAGGCCTCAGTTTCCCTGTTTGCCAACTTGGGCAGATGGTACTGGTTGGTCTCTATGGTCCTTTTGTTTGTGCTTTGGCAGGGAGGTGGGTGGAGAGGTCAGGGAATGATGAACAGAAGAATAACAAAGGAAAACTCTAACATAATCTTTGATTACACTGTATCCTGCTTACTCTTATATTACTATTTACTAGTCTATTTTCTCTTCCTTTCCCATTTGGGTTTCATTTACTTCTAATTCAACATACTGTTTCACCAATGAGTGTTCACGGTGTGATTATGGCATCCCCAAGGGGCTGCAGGAAGAGGCCCTAGCCCTTACCTCTGTGTGTTTCCTGATGGAGAGTTCCTCACTTTAGGGTTACTGGAATGCATTGATTGAAATCCTGAGCTTGCAGTCACAAACGGGACAGGCTCACCGAGTTCCTCTCGGGTTGCAGCAGAAACAGCTGCTGGGGGCAGTGGCACTGGCCCACTGCTTGCTGGGTGCGTTCCTTAGCGCTGGCTGCCTATATGCCTTTTTCCTCTTTGTTTTTCTCTGCTGTGGAAGTGGGTCCTTTCCCCTCGCAGCTCCAGCATTCTCTGGGTGCGTACCTCCTGCTGCCAAAGGAAAATCTCGCATCTCCAGGGCACACTACAGGAAAAGGCCACCCAAAAAAAGTTGGGAGCAAAAACAGAGACATAAAACACCCTCACAATCGGATCAAGGTGAAAGCACTAGCCAACTCAGCGAAGCAGCTAGACCATGCCTCCACTTCCATCAGGGTGAAAGGAAAGGGTGATGCTCCCATTGCGGACAAATGCTCAGGGGCCACACCAGCTGGAGGGTGACTAGGACTTCCTGTCAAGCATGCAAGCCTCCCACCCAAGTAGCATGGACCAGGCAAGGGTGAGCAGGGTGAGAAAGGCAGTTTTCTCTTTAGCTATGTATTCTCCCTTACATTTCTGCAGTTTTGAATATAAAACCCTCAAAAACTTGTGTCTTTCTTTTTTCAAAACAATGCTTTGAAACCCCTTGATACCGCAGATCCATAGTGACTCTCTGGTGTTTCAGTTCTGATGGCAAACAACAGCACTGAAATGAAACAACCCTCAATTTCAAACCATGATGCAAATTAATCTACGTTTATACTCTCAGGGCCTTGGGGGTGGGGGGACTTAAAAGGAGATACTTCTGAAATCAAATATTGAGCCAACACCAAATACAATCAGTTCTGCCCCCTGATTTCCATGATCTTTCTATTAAATTATGCCGAGTATGTGTCTCGTGTTCTCACTGCTTAATGACAGGGACTGCAGGCATGGGTAAGCATGGGAATGATCCATAATTCTGAAAGTAAAAGAACATCTTTGAAGGCTAAGATATTTTTTGAGCCAATTTGCAAGGCTAATTTGAAGCATAAAGGTCAAGAAAATATTCCCAAACCTAGCTAGAGAACAAATGAGAAAGTCCTTTATTTAGGGAAGCCTAGACGAATTCAGGTAAAACCAAGACATACTTTAAGTCTCTGCTCCTTCCCAGGGCAATTCCATTATGGTTTTCTTGTAACCACTATCCCCTTATCAACCCCCTTCCAGCTTCTAGTATCTTACTGACAAAGTATAGCAATGAAGCAGGAGATTATTAGGTGCAGGACTAGTGACTACAGAACCAAAGGGAGTTAGAAACAGCTCAGGTGCTGCAGCTTACATGTACTTTGAGAGAATGGAAACTGGGCTAAAACCAGGAGGTTGTAGCACTATGATCATTGTCACACGTTAAAGGTCTATTTATTCAATTAGAAATCTGCAATAGTCCCAGCTATTTTTACCTGGGACAGTGAAAGAAATTTATGGAAGTTCTGAGTACATCCAATTAATTTTTTTCCTTTTTAAATAAAAAAGTCAGGAAAAAGAACTAGAATGAAAACATTATGAATGTTTCTATGCCGACCTCAGGAGAGAGCATGTTAAAAAACATTTTGGTCTTGATTATATTTAAGGTTCTATTTTTATCCCCCATCATCTTCCAGCTTTTTTTTTTTTTTTTTTGTTTAGACTAAGAAATGGATTGTGGTTGTCAAGTTTGACATATATAATCATAAACCATTTTGTAACCTCTCAATGAACATTAGAAATCACTGGGAAAATAGAAGTAGAAAATGAATCTTGCATGGACAAAGCCATCAGAAAACATTTACCTCAGGAAAAGAAAAGCAGTTACCATCTATATAGTCTCCCTCCATAACTTCTTCTAGTACTTTCTGTCTGCTTCTAGCACTCCATCACATGTCGTACTGAATAATCCTAGGTGTGTATTTTATCACCCTGTTAAGACTATGTTCTTAGAAGACAAGAACCTTGTTTTAAAGTTCTTCCGGTTTTCTACAATACTCAGCATGATGTACTAAGAATGTAGTTAGATCCTCTGTGACTTATTCAGGTTCTCCCATAACAGGAACACCTGGCATTTGTGTTACACACGTCTTCCAAAGAAACTCAAAACATTACAATTATCAAATCACCTCATTAATCTGCCAAGCATTTATGATGAGCTGGTAGCATAGATGATTTCTAATAATAATGCTGTGAACATAAAACACTTTTATTTTCGAAGTACTTCTACATACAGTTTCATTTTCTCACAATTTGCCTGACTTTGATTGACAGGCATTTTAGAGATGAATGAGTGGAGCACATGGGGTGTGAATGGTTTCTTCCAGGTTTCCAGTCACTGCTCTCAGACCCTGGCTCCTTCCTTGAAGCCATCTTCCTTCCCATTACTTTATGGAGGGAGAGACAGCATGGAGGTTGAAATAAGCATGTGGGCTCACCCAGTGACTGGGATCAAAATCTAGGTTTCTCAATCCCTAATCCAAGGACATAAGTTGTCCCTACTTTTAGCCTTTCTGATGATCAAAACGACTGAGCAAAAAATCTGCCAAACATATAGTTCCAAAGAATAAAATTAGGCTCTTCAGGAGGTTAGCGTTCAATGTTTAACCTTTAAGGACTGTAAAGGATCTTCCATAGAATCATTAGAGCCAGAGAGATTTTTTCTTTCCCCAACATAACTACATCTCCTAACACCTTAGATCCACTTATACGATGTTTTTCTCTTCTATTCTTAATTTAAAACTTAAAATTTTTACTATGTGCTATGCATTGTTCTGAGTACTCAGACTGTGTTTTGTTAACACAGTCACAAAAACCCCAGGAGGCAGGTGCCACTACTATTTCTATTTTAGAGATGAGAAAACGGGCTCTGCAATGTTAAGTAACCTGCCCAAGCTCACACCCTAGTAAATGGTAGAGTGGGCCTTTAACCAGCACTCTGGTCACTGCAGCCCCAAAGTCTGTGCTCCTCATCACTGTAGTGCCTGTCAAAGTAGAGCCTTGGTGGGCAAGGTGAGCTAGTTCATATAAAGTGCTCAGCAGTATGATGTAAGCACTCCAGCGTTAAGTATTACTATGACTACTACTACTCTCTAGCGAGCACGCTGGCTTATCATGCCTGAATCCATTTCAAATTACCTTCTACATCTCCTAGGTACCACATTTCCTTCCTTCCTTCCCACTCCCAATACCTGGACTTGCCCAGTACTTAATAAGAAGAGATGTTGCCAGGCAGAAAGTTCTTACTAGTAAATACACAAACCGATTTTCCTCAATAGCTATCTCTTCTTTCTTTTCTATTACTGAAACAAAAAAATAGCCCACTTTCTCCCAAGTCAGTCCAGCCACAGGTGAACTAGGCCTATCCCTTCCAGCCTTCTGAGAGCTCATTCTCCCCTCTGGCCATCCCCTCTGTCTGTTGGATCTTTCCAATCAGCATTCAGACAGGCTGTAGAATCTTCCAGTGCAAAAAAAAAAGCAAACCAAAACCCAGGTCTAGCATTCTATTACCCTTCAGAGCCAAATTTCTGCACAGAGTTGACAAGACACAGTGTTCACTTCATCCTTTAATCATTTTAAACCAACTTCCACCCCCAAATCATAGCGACCACTATTTTTGTTAAGGTCACCACTGGCCACTTTTCTAATCTCATCTTACTCCATCTCTTAGATTCTGCCAGTTGCTCACTTCGTTCTTGTAACTCCTCTCCTGGTTTCCATAACACCTCATTTTCCTAGCCTTCCTCCCACCTCTCCAGGCCTTCTTCATCTGCTTCCTTTGCAGGCCTCTTTTTTACCTGATCTCTAAACTTTAGAGATCCTCTGGACTCTACTCTGAGTCATCTTCTCTTCTCATGCTCTAAGTTCTCTCCATGCCAACAACTCCCAAATTCACAGGTCCAGTCCAGCAGGTCTGTATATACATCTACCTGCTTGACATCTCCCTGGATGTCTCAAACTTAACAGGATCAAATATGAATTCTTCGATTCTGTATATAGCCTTCCTCCTAAAACCTTTTTCCTTCAGTTTTCCGTATCTTAATAAATGGCTCCTTTATCCACCTAGTTGCTCATGCCAGAGATTCGGAAGTCATTGTTGACACCTCTCTCCCTAAACTTCAACTTTCCTATATCAAGTTTGAATAGTTTTGTTGAATGAATGAAGTCTTGGCTTAAGTGTTTCTTTTTCAGAGGAGAAGAATCCCTTAATGCCATCAATCTACATGAAATTTTATATTACATTCTTTTTAAAGCATCTAGGGTTTTTCAACATGTTTCATGCTTTGTAATTATATACGCAATTTATGTGATCATCTGTGTAATATTCATCTCTCCAATTAGACCACAAGCTCCATGAAGGTAGGGACCATAACTGACTTATTCATCTCTGTATACCCAGCAATTACTACAGTGCCTAGCAGATGGTATTTGCTTAAAAAAAAATTTGTTGTGTTCTCCAAAGGAAGTGAAATCAGTATGTGGAAGTGATACTTGCCCTCCCATGTTCACTGCAGCATTATTTACAATAACTAAGACAGGGAACTAAGTATCCATCAACAGAGGAATGGATAAAGAAAATGTAGTATATATGCACAATGCAATACTATTTGGCCTTTAAAAAGAAGGAAATCCTGTCATTTGCAACAATGTAGATGAACTTGGAGACAGCAGGTTAAGTGAAATGAGCCAGGCACAGAAAGACAAATGCCACATGATCTCACTTATATGTGGAATCTTAAAAAGTTGGCAGTAGAAGCAGACAGTAAAATGGTGGTGGTGACCAAGGGCAGGGGCTGGGTGGAGGTGGCAGGGTGAGGGTTGGGTGATGTAAAGAAAAAAAATTGTTAAATAAAAGCTGAAGTTTTTCCCTAAGCTCGTTCTTCTAAGCCAGGCATGTGCTCCAGTGCTATCAGCCATCAGTGTACTCACCAAAACCCCAAGGGTCACGACACTGCAGTGCTCATCCTGGAGGTGAGGAGTCCAGGAACCCCCTTCTCAAAGATGACCCTCGTCTAGAAGAGGAAAAAAAAAAAAGTCCTAAGCAGATTTTTTAAAAAATCAAAAACATCAATTTGTCAATGACTATCTTAAGACAAAAACAGGTTTCTTATTTATTCCAGAATATCAGTTTCAGAGGAAGCTGTCATCCCCCACACAAATAGAATCAACTCCCAATTTTTAAAGAGTTATATCTGATCTGTAGCCAGTTCAAGGCTCGTGTGGCTTTTCCTCCTTCCCAACAGCACATTTTATTTTCAGAGGCTGGAGAAATATAAAGTGCAAATCAAGTTTTCTACTTTTTAGAATTCTGGAAATGTAGTAGAAAGAAACCCCTCATAATTTTGCTTCTTCCCATTCCTTATTAGTATAGAGATCTGAAAGCTGACTGTAAAGGTGAGAAGAGACAAAATTCCAGATATGTCTCTGAACTTACAAAGTGAAGATCATTCACAGTTCTCCCTACTCTCAACCGTAACTCTACATCCAGCAAGAACATTTATTTTCACACACTTTTGGGGGAACTTAAGAGCTGAATAACGTGACCAGATGACTTCCTTTTATTCAGTGCCTACTGTGTGCAAAGTGTGGTACTGAATTGAGCTGGCTAAGTCAATAAAACATGAAGTACTGGCCAAGCAGAACAATTTCCACCATTAGTCCTTATAAACTAAAATTACGACACTGAGCCTCCCTCTTTGCCCAGAATTTACAGTTTTGAAATAGCAAGGGAGAAGTAAGTTGCAGACTGTCTTAGGGCTAAATTATTTAGGAATCTTTAAAAGGATTCCTAGAGAGGCATGCCATCAAGTTGTTTAAGTAAATTCACAAATTAATCTAACCAAGCTCAGAATCACCTCTATGATTCCAATTTCAACTCTTCCAGTGATGCTTTCCCATTTCCCTGCTGTAAGAAGTCCAGTTTATTAGAACGATGTCATGTTTAACAAATTTCATTTCTATGCTATGACCACTACTCCATAAAAGGCATAGTATCAAACTTAGAATGTGGAACTAAAAGGCCTCAGGATTCCATTCCTAGCTCATTCTTAACTTCTGGCATACCGACTACTAAAAAGCTTCCTCTCAGAACAAGTACACAATAGGAAAAACCAAACTTTCCCCAACATGTGGAGAAAAGTAAACTATGCAATGGGCATGTAGAGAAAACCTTGGTCCAAGCAAAATATTAATGTACATTTTAGTACTCGTGGGGTAAAAACACCTCTGTCACCTTTTAATAGCTAACTTTAAGCAAATAAAATTTTATATCAAGCTAAAGATTTCTGACAAAATTCAAGCATTCAAAAATGAATTTCAACTATCACCATCTGGAATAATGGCTACCCAGAATATTATTTCAGCACAGATGCCCCTTCTCTGTGAAACTCTCCTTGATTACTAACTCTCCTCTGTATGTCCTCCATGGCCCCCGGCATTATAATCACAATACTATTATAACACAAAACTGTCTGTGTAGACATGGAACTCCCTGAGGGCACTGTCATTCCTCCTCTCAGCACCTGATACCTGGTAGAAACTCAATTAATGCTGTTTGATCCATGTATTATAATGAGCTTGGGGCTTCTTGTATCGCTACCTTTACCTTGCATTCACACAAACTAAAGATGACATGATAAATACCTGTTTAACTTCTCACCACCTGCCTTTATCCTTGGCCCTACGAAATGAGTCACTGCACAAGTCCCTGCTCACAGAAAGGTGTAAGATAATTGCTCTTATATTTTTGACTTGCATTTAGTTTGATGATTTTTGCCTTGAGAATTCTTAGAATAATGAATAAATGTAGTTTTAACTTACAAGAGGCCCTACAGAAACAGAAACAAAAATCCAACATATTCAGACTGAATCACAAAAGTAATGACTTATCAGGATGTTCTTTACCTTTCAATATGTCCAATTTGCTATTTCTTCTACATCAGGACACGGAAGAACTTTCCAAAAATGATCTCTACCGCCCAATCAGATGGGAATGTTTCGGTCAAAGCGGAATGACACCAACTGGTCCCACATTCAGTCCTATAGGGATAAGGAAAAAGTAAAGTTCATACTTCAATTTATACTGATTCCAAGGAAAACCACCCATTCCCCAATGCTCTGCAGCCAAAGCAATCTTTGGAAGAAGAAACAGTAAGAAAACAATTAGGTCAAAAATGGAGAAGGAAGGCAAAACCACTAAAACTCAAAATACAAGAAGTCCAAGATAGGGTCACTGCAGCCCATCTCCATCCCACTGAGGCCTAACCATGCTAATGGATGACTGGGAGCTTAGAAAATCAAAAGCCACCAAATACAAAAGCCTCATTTTAATCATTGTTTTTAACATTTTCCACAACCAAAAACAGTCACAGGTTGTGAAATGGACTTTTGTTTCATGTCTTCTCTGTGCTCCTGTTCTTAGCATGGTGGAGATGCTAAAAAACACTGCAAAGCCTAAAATGCAACAGGCCATGAGATCATATAACTTTCAAAAATCAGTTGGTCTAGGGTAAGAGTTCTTAACTTGGGATCCCACTGACTCTCAAGAGGTCTGTGGATAGACTTGGGGGAGGAGAAGATGTTTGTGAAACTCCTGGGGAAAGCTCAGATGTTCATTTTGACTAACCTCTAAGTAATAATTAGCATGGCCTTCAATGATGAATGGAAGTAACCATCCCTGATAGCATTAGCAATTCTGTGACCTTGTCACCAACAGAAACCACAAGACATTTTCATGTCACATAGTTTTGTTGCAGATATCTTGGTATAATATATACACTACTTCAAAAGTTACAGTCTCATTAGACCTGCAGCTGTATTTTATTATTTAATAATGTGTTATAAAGAAACATATGTTACAATTAATATTCTGATGACTGTTTCCATTTCATTTATAATTCAATGTATTTTATTTTGTGCATTTAAAAAACATTCTCAGAAGGGGGTCCTATGTTTCACTAGATTGCCAAAGGAATACATGGGACATTATAAGGTTAAGAACCCCTGAACTGGCCGGGCACGGTGGCTCAAGCCTGTAATCCCAACACTTTGGGAGGCCAAGGCAGGTGGATCACAAGGTCAGGAGTTCGAGACCAGCCTAGCCAACGTGGCGAAAACCCTGTCTCCACTAAAAAAAAAAAAAAAAAAAAAAATTACACAAATTAGCTGGGCATGGTGGCGTGTGCCTGTAATCCCAGCTACTCAGGAGGCTGAGGCAGGGGAATTGCTTGAACCCAGGAGGCGGAGGTTGCAGTGAGCTAAGATCGTGCAACTGCACTCCAGCCTGGGCGACAGAGCAAGATTCCGTCTCAATTTAAAAAAAAAACAAATCAAACAAAAAAAACCCCCTGATCTAGAGCAAGTAATCTTCACCAAGGCAGGAAGAGAAGTTATTCCACCAACACTATTTCATAACTGAAGAAAATTAAGCTGCCAGGAAGCCAGGAAACATATCCAAGGCCACAGACATTTGGGGTTGGCGTAGCCCAGGTTAGCACTCACAGCATCTATCTTCCTACTCTCCCATGGGGACCTTTGCTTACATTTCTACAATTGTCATCACTATTACTGTCTTGCCACTAAAGGGAGAAAGGCATTACCTTTCAAAACTAATATAAAACAAAAACCCAAACAACAGAACAAGACAGATGTACAAGATACTCCTTTTTGTTCCTTGATAAAGCACATTACCAAAGCTGAATTTGGTCTGTTGGTGAGATAGTAGTTTTACAGAAATTGGAAGAGTTGGGCTACATAATCCCTCATTCTAAGAGATGTTCAGAGCACTTTGCAGTTAGGCACTAACCTGTCAGGCAGAAACGCCATTAAGAGTGGTTAGGGCAGGTGGTCTTACTACTTTGTAGATGGGAGAACTGGAGAAATATGAGAAATATAAGGGATTTCTTCAAAGTCACACATAAGTCAATGGGAGAATGAACTTCCTGATTCTACAACCAAGGCTCTAATTACTGTACCAAGTCACCATGAACAAACATTTAGTTGATTATAATGCTTGTGAAACATCTGTATTCTTTTTCCCCACAAACCAGAGAGCATTTTCTTTTTATTCACAGAAGCAGACACTTCTGAGGAGCCAAGTGACATACACTTACCTTATACAAAGAGAACTCTATGGAAATTGTTCTTTTATCTTTTAGCCAATGACCTCCCTATCTACCATCTCTTTTGAAATCATTATCATCTTATATTCTACATGGCTATTAACAAAATATTTTAATGGTTCAATTCCAAATCTCTAAGTCATAAAACTTCCAAATCTCATACTCCCATCCCTCATCTCAACTCTTCTCAAATTTACATTAAAAATTCTCTTCTAGGCCATGCGCAGTGGCTCACGCCTGAAATCCCAACACTTTGGGAGGTGGAGGCAGGTGGACCACTTGAGGTCAGGAGTTCCATACCAGCCTGGCCAATATGGTGAAACTCCGTCTCTACTAAAAATTCAAAAATTAGTTGGGCATGGTGGCGCATGCCTGTAATCCCAGCTACTGTGGAGGCTGAGGCAGGAGAATTGCTTGAACTGGGATGGGGAGGCGGAGGTTGCAGTGAGCCGAGATCGTGCCACTGCACTCCAGCCTGGGCTACAGAGGGAGACTCCATCTCAAAAAAAAAAAAAAATTCTAGCCAGGTGCGTTGGCTCACACCTGTAATCTCAGCACTTTGGGAGGCTGAGGTAGGTGAATCACCAGAAGTCAGGAGCTCAAGACCACCCTGGCCAACATGGCGAAACCCCATCTCTACTAAAAATACAAAAATTAGCTGGACATGATGGCATGTGCCTGTAATTCCAGCTACTTGGGAGGCTGAGGCAGGAGAATCACTTGAACCTCGGAGGCAGAGGTTGCAGTGAGTCGAGATTAAACCTCTGAACTCCAGCCTGGGAAACAAAGCGAGATTCCATCTCAAAAAATAAATAAATAAAAATAAAAATAAAAAAAATAAAATACAATTTCTCTTTTTATCCAAACCCTCAAACAACTAATGGAATCTTCATTTCTCAAAGCATCCTTATGCCATTTAACTAACAGCTCCTCTTATAAACCCATCTCTGTCTCTAATAGTTTGGGTGTTTTTCAATAGTGAATAAGGAGGTCTTTCTTAAATTTTTATGTAGGGCCATTACACTATTCACACAAACATCTCTTCCTTGCTGAAACTTTCCAATCACTAGTATTCAGTAAAAAACACAAAACAGGACAATCATGTTGCACAATTTCCACAAAGGTTCTAAACCCACGTCTTACTTCCAACATCCTTTTGCCCCCTCCTCCCATCTCTCAATGATTTTACAATTTATCCTTACTGTCTGTTAGTTCTAATTCATCACTTTGCTCAGTGCACGAGTCCAAATCTCTGCCCCAAAAACGAACATTTAATTCCTGAATATATCAAGTGATAACTAATACTCCAATACCTATCATTGACCGAAATGTAACTCTTTACATTGACAGTCATTTCCCCACTGAAATCACTGCCAGGGATTTACCTATGTTTGCCGTAACCAAAGTCAAATTTTGCATCAATTCTATCTCATCTTACAGACTCTCTACTACGAGATACTTACGTCCATTTCTCTAACTTATCTAGTAACTTTATTAGTCCCCAATTGGACTCCAATGTAGGCTCTAAGTCTCTCCTATCACTAAAAACCCATTCTTCCTTCCCCCTCCTTCAGACCTCTTGGGAGGACAGATTTCTGGCCTCCTCCTTTATGCTTGGTAGCCTTCCCATGAGGCCCCCAGCAATACTATTATAGGCCTCTGGCCCCTCCCTCTCCTTCCCTCTGGACATAATAACCAACCCTGCTGTTGTTTTACTTAGGATATCTCCATTTCACCAGGCTCACCCAACACTAAATCAGTGACATCTTAATAGTTTCTGCAACTTTCAAAGGCCGGTGACTAGGGCTCCACTTTGGAAATCACTGGTGTGTCCCACGACCCCCACAATGACTCAGTGACCTAGACATCACCAACTCACCTGCCTCGGCCCTTAACTACTCATACATTCTCCCTAGCTTCCACCTCCCTCTACCCTTCAACAAGTCACTGGCCTGCAAAGTCGGCTTTACCTCTCTCCATCTCAGGGGTCTTACAGACCCCATCAAACTCAATCCCAATTCCCTTATTTAGGTCTCCAGCTCGCCCCTCCAACCTGCATCCCAAGACCCTGGGACCGTGCTCACTCTCCTGGTTTAACCTCTCCAAGCACTGCTTGGGACACAACCTCTGAAAAAAAGAGATGCCCCCATCTCTCCCCACCGCCCGTGAAGCACCCCCACCTTCCCCCACAGGTTCCTCCAGACTCGTCTCACTAAATCCGCAACCCTGGCCCCCGCCCCTTTTCTGCCCCCCTCCACCCCGCTCTTCGTGGCTGTGGCTACCCCTGCCCCCAAACCGGCTCAAAACACGCGGACGCGGACCCGGCCCCCACTACCCCCGGCTCCGGTCCTTCCCCTCCCCCTCCCCCAGGTGCCACTTACCCCGGAGGCAGGCGTGGGGGAGGGGAGAGGAGGTGCGGAGCAGGGGAAGAGGCTTGGGGCCGGGGCGGCTCTCAGCCCCGGGGGGCCGGGGCCGGGGCCAGCGGCAGCGGCGGCGCAGCGTCTCCCCCCGGCGGCGGCAGCGGCGGCGGCGGCGCCGTCCCACTCCGGCAAGCACACATAGGCTCCATTGTCCGCCGGCGCCTCCCCCTTTCCGGCTCCCCCCTCCCGGTCCCGCCCCTTCCCTCCCTTCGGCCCTCCCCCGCCGCACCGCGCCACGAAAGGTACAGCCGGCCCCGCCTCGGACGCGAGCGGAGGGTGCCCCCTCCCCCCGGCCCGACGTCCCGCCCGCAGGGAACCGGGACCGCCCCGCCCCGCCCCGCCTCAGCGTCCGGCCCCGCCACTGGGAAGGGCCCGCCCCTCCAGGGAAAGTCGCTCGTCCCCCTCCCCGGACGCGCGCGATGGTACCAACCAGCCGCGGCCTCCTCCCGCCCCCACCTTCCCGCAGGGCCCCGCCCACCAGGCAGCCGCGCCTCCCGGCGCCCCGCCCCCGATATTTTACTACGGGCCCGCCCACCGCCGGCACCGCCTCCTGGTTTGCATAGGCACGCCCGCCAGGGCCCACCCCAGACCGTCACCCGGCCGGAGGGGACGCCCACTCCCCAGCTTAAAGCGGCAGAGCTCTAGTCCCCAACTCCAGAGCCTCCCGAGGGGCCGGCGGGGCGGGAGGTGCGCCCCGGGAGGGTGTCCTCTTCCCGTCCCTTACTTCCCACGCGCGCACTCTCCCGGACCTCCCCGCCGCCTCGCGCAGCCCTGGGAGCAACCCAGCGGGGCTAGGAAAGGCGCGGAGGGGGAAGGGCAGCGTGGAATTTGGCCATCTTTGACAGAAACGAATTGAAGAGCCGGTCTTTCCTTCACTCTTCCCTGCTGCCCAGGTCCCGGCCTAGCCCTCAACCTTCAAGGCCACCTCCTCACACCTCCGGGACGCAGTTCCACCCTGCTTTCCGGTCCCTTCTCTCCACCCCTGAGTCTGCACCGCCTGGGCCATGGCCGGCTTTCTCCCCTCGCAGGGGAGCAACCCCTGCCCGGGACTGCGCTCTCCTCCACCCTCTGCGAAGTGCAGGAGTCCCGCTGATGCGCCAGGGGTGCCGGGTCTCCTTTCACATCAGGCCTGGCCCAGCCTGGCTCAGGCATCGCTGCTTGGTGCCTACAGAGGGGACCTCTGTCCAGGACCTCACGTCGCTTCACAGCCGGGGTAGCTCCCCTAATTTTTTGGAAGATCTCTGCTCTGGAGGGCTCAAAGCCCGAGGATCCCGGCGCTGTCGTGAGAGGGTAGCCCATTAGATTACACTTTTTCTCAGAAGGATAAAATGACAGCATCATGGTTAGAGCATGTGGCTGAATCAAAGCTCAGATTCGGGCTATTCCTGCTTCATCTGTGTGGCCCTGGTTGCTGCTGTGAACAACTGTTATTATAGATCTGTCTGCTCTGCACCCTCCCCAAAATACACTGTTGTTGCACCTCTGTGCTTGTGCCTTGTGGGGTCTTGATCTAAGTAAGCTGCTTTGGCAACTGTGCACTGACCCCGCAGCTCTTCTGAATCAGTTAGGTGAAGACTGCCCATGTTAGAGTGTACTGCGTGTTCTCCCTGGAGACAGATGGAGGCAATATGGCCAGGAGAACGAGATAAGTCTTCTGCTCTTGCTTCTGTCACCCATGGTTTTAACCAGGGTACTTATTCCTGTGTCGATTTCCCTTCCTAAAGGAAAACTTCCTTGGGCAACCTTTTAAGGAATGGTGCTAGTTGTAAAGGATGGTCAAGAGAGCCCTAAATGATAAAGCCGATCTGCTTTAGAAATCATTTAAAAACTCTTTAACTGGTCAATGTAAGTTACTATACCCTGCCTCCCCTGCTTAGATCCTATGAAAAACTGTGGCAAGGTATTTTCTCTTTGTCTTCTGTCATGACTGAGGATATAAATTAAAGAAGAAAGGCAATAGTTGGTATAAACAATATTAAGATCAATTGAAGAATTCCAAACAGAAAATAATTAAAATGCCTTTTGTTAAGTTTGGGGCATAGAATATTTGATGTAACATAGCTAAGAACCCTTGTAAGAAAAGGCAGGAGGAAAAAGTCAGGTATGGACCTAACGGACTTTTCTTATGGTATTAGAAAAGACAACCAAATCAGGAATATGCAAGAAACATTTGGGATTGCTAATGTTAGGTGGAAAGAGGTGGAAAGAAGGAACTCATAGGACTTATCTGTATGAGAAAACCACTGCCAAAATAAGCTCTGGCCTGGGGGGAATCCCAGACCAGATCACCTCTGCTCAGCAAGCTCAAAACAAACTCAATAACAATAATACACATGTTAAAAGAAAGTCTTAGCCATTTTACTAAGCGTTAAGCCCTCATGCAGCCATATGTGTCAAACTTAAAAATTATTATTGAATCAGAAGAAAAATACAAACGAATATTAAACATACGACACTAGGGTAAAAGAATAATAATATTGAGAATTTAAGCATGCTAAAAGTCATGAAATCTAAAGGTTAGAGGTTCCATAGAAATGGTAATTTAGCTACATTGCAGATGGGATAGAAATGTGTTTTAAAATAGAATTTATTCTATTAAATAGTTTATATTACTAGATATTTCTGAATTTTCTACCTTGTATGCATTTTCATCTCACTTGAGAAAGAATTCTATTTTGGTGTATAAGGATTTAACACACTGTATATACATAAACATTAATGGATAATGAAATGCTTTTTTAAAAGCATCCTATGAATAAAAGCTTCAAACTGTTACTGCTATTCTAGAAATTTGAAGATAAGAAATCATTTTTTTACCCAAATGGTAAAATTGCTAAAAATAAAGGATTTTGATGCTAAAGAGACTTGGTTTTGATTTTCTCACTTACTGAAATTTGCTTCTCATCATGATGAGCACTCACTGTGTTGCAAACATAGATGATGTAAGTTTGACTTCTTAGTTCTTTAGCTAATCATAGCATTTATGTTAGGTTTGCCTCCAGTTTTTCCACCTGTAAACTCCACTTTCAAGTTGAGGCAACAAGTGCTTTTGTTTCCTCAGTTCTTGATAAACTTACACCTAAATTTTAGGATTGGAAGGAATTCCATCCTGTCTTACAGAATGCTAAGGCATAGAAGTTCAATGATTTGCCAAGATTATGCTCAGTTTTAGGGACTAGAATTTAAGTCCAAGACTCCACAGCGGTATTCTAAATTCCAATGATTGTTCATTCCTAACAATATTTATTATTGTAGGAGAGAATATGAAAGTCTACCTTAGAAATGATGAAACCAAGACTAAGAAAGGTTGAGCCCACTCAGCCAGCTGGTATCAGGGTTATGAGAAGGCTTAACAAATTCTTGCCTTGGTCAAAGCCCTCAGCTTGTCCGTGGGCTCCTGCTGCTTGTACTATTAATATTTATTACCGATTCATCTACCTCATTGTTCACCAAAACTGGTGAATTTCAGCTTCAAAAGAATACTATCAAGAGAGTCATTAATGATTGAAAATGAAGGGTAAGAATGGAATAGCATCTAACCATTAGAAAGTCAATCTAATCTCTTGACTTTCATAGTGCTGTGCCCCAATGCTGTAATAACATGGCCAGGAAATTATTTCTTTTTTAGGTTTCCTAGGAAAAAGAAACAAATCTCCTTATCCTACCTTTCACCAGTCTATTGAAGTCAATGGGGGAGTCCCAGAGCTTCATCCCTGGCTGGAATATTTAAAACTAATTGTCTCCTTTGTTAGGTGGAAATCAATTTTCCCGCCTCCTTTCCTCCTGCAGCTTCACCTGAGGCCCCTGGCATTCGATGAGAGCTTGAGTCTTGCTCTGTGTCACCACATACCTGTTCTTCACAACTTGGGAATCAGAGTCACCATTATTATGAAGCTTTGAAGTGACATTCAGATCCTACCACCAATGCTTCCCCTTTGTTTTCATCCTCAAACCTACATGGTTGTGCTTCCTATTCTCATTACCTTCTAAAATTCAGGTTTTATGACATTCTCATTTCCTGAGCCCTAAATGATTGACATAATGATCCTGATCCTTATCACTTTTCCTGTTTAACCATTGTCCATCATGCCTTAGCAAAGGACAATCTACGTGTTCCACATGCTTTAACCATTTCTCTCCAAATCTCTTGCTCTTCATACCAGTTCTTCACATCAATTCTTAGAATCCCACTTTCCTTTTCTTCCTCAATTTCCACTAATTTATTATTTAGAGAGAGTCTCCTATGTTGCCCAGGCCGGTCTCAAATTCCTAGCCTCAAGCAATCCTCCTGTCTTGGCCTACCAAAGGGTTGGGATTATAGGCATAAACCACTGAACCCAGCCTCATTTCTTATTCATAACTGCTTTCCCAACAATAATTCTGGGTGTTTCTACTACTTTGTTTAATTCTCCTAGACATTTCCATAGGAATTTTGCCCTCCAGATGACCTATTTTGTTTTTCCTGATTTCAGCCTGTGCTACTGGACTCTTCCCAGCTCACACAATCAATCTCTTCCCAGTTTCTCTAGAATTACTACCCAACTATTTCAGCCTTGATTTCACCTTTATGGTTTGCATTCAGGTTGCACTCACTGGCCACTTTGTCTCCATGGAATCCTTGACCATCCACCATTCTGGCCATGGAAATTCCCAATGCTAAGATGTACCTTCACTTCCTTATTTCCACATCTGGTCAACCAGATATTGCTAGAAAAAACATGAAGCCAAGAAAATGGATCCCAACCAAAATTAAGGTGATGACATTGAATTTCTTTACTTACCACTTTGTAATCCTTTTATGTATCCTCATTGTTGTCTCTATCATTTTCCACAGCAATTATTCCAAATTCTATCCATACTGCTTCTACACTGCAAGACCAACCTTGTCATCTCATCTCACCTCTGAAGACCTTGCTCACTCTTCTCCCATCCATTGGCTTCTTACTCTTTGCTTTAGAATCTTCAGTAAAATTTTTCTTACATTAGTACCCTTTTTTCCCCCTTTTTTTTAAATTCCCAGTTTATCCAGAGGGCAACCTACATTCTCTGCCACAACAATTGTGTTTCCTCCTCTGTAATTAACCCAACCATTCTACCAAAATGCTCTGTCCAATATGGCCAAACCTAATTGCCAAATTCATGTAACGAATATCCTTTCCTCCCTGAATCTCTTTTTAGTTGTTAATTCCAAGATGTGATGATATTACAGTTTTGCCTTCTTCATTGATTTAAATTCTTCCCATTGTCTCCTAATTGTGGATGTTCTTTAAAGTCTTTGGTTCTTTGATCTTGTCTCTCTCCAATTTTCCCTAGGTCATTTCACTCTCCTAACTTTAGCTATCATTTCTTTGAAGTTTAAAGAACTTTAGCTATGACCAGCACATCTACAGGTCTAGCTCAGGCCTCTCTTGAACTTAATCCTGCATTTCTACCTACTCAGCTTGCTCATCTAAAGTGACTTAACATGTCAAAAAGCAAACTCACCATCTGTCAAGATTAAGTCTCACTTCTGAATTCCCTATATCTTTCACTTAGACTTAAAACTTTGTGGTAATCCTGACTCAACATCTTCTGTCTTTGTCTCCTCTCATCACCAGTGTCCACAAATTCCTCCTTAAATCAATTTCTTGTTTTCTGTTTCCAAGATGGGACTGTTGCGATAGATATCCCTGCCTCCAGCCTCTCCCCTTATCAGTCAATTCTACATGCTCTTGCCAGATAGATCTTTCTTTAAAAAGCGGTTTACATATACCACCATTTTTTACATAGTTCATGCAGTGTCTATTCCTTTTTAATTATTTAAGCCCTGCTGGTTCTGCTGGGCCCAATGAGGGCCCCTCTATCTACCTTAAGATCTCAACAATATGCTTTATAGGCCAGGGCCTGTTTCCCTGTAGCAGCTCCCTATTGCTGGAGAAGGAGAAAAGTGCTCAAGATCCTTTCAGAATTAATGTATTCAAAAAGGAAATAAAAAATACTCAATATGCAAAAGTCTTGTGAAGAAAATGAGGGAAAACCACAGAACATGCCAAAGGCCGAGGAAAGATCGCCCTTTGGAGGATGTACCACAGGAGGCAGAAGGAAATCCTCAACCTTCCGAAGAAGGTGTAAGCCAGGAGGCAGAAGGAAACAGCCTGGCCAGGGATTTAAAGAGGACACACCCGTTAGGCCTTTGAACCCTGAAGAAATGATAAGAGGAGTAGATGAGCTTGAAAGGCTTAGGGAAGAGAGAAAAAGAGTAAGAAACAAGTTTGTGATGATGCATTGGAAGCAAAGACATTCATGCAGCTGTCCTTATCCTGTGTGCTTTAGGCCTTGAATTCATTTTTGCCTAATATCAAAATCTGGCCCAAGCTTGCTTTCTGTTAGCATTTTCTGTTGTATCTTTGACCTCCATTTTACTTTTAATAATCTGATGAAATTTTGTTTTAGGTAGTTTCCTTGGTACCACCACCTCATTGGATTTTGGATTTTGACCCATTTTCCAGGTCTATTTCTCAATTGGAAACTTTCACACATTTGCATGGGAATGTGTTCATTCCATGTTGTAAAGTAAAACATAACAGGTTATGGCAAAGTAGCATATTTAATATCAGCTCACATATATAGGATAAAATTCCAAACTTTGTGTGTGTGCATGTGTGTATACATGCATCCATATAACATACATCAAAAACTTAACCAAGCTTATTTCTGTGTGATGTGAAATTTTATTTGTTTTCTTCTTTTTATTCTTTTTGCTTATATGTGCTTTTTAGTGAACACGTGTCTCACACACAAAAAGAATTAAGGATTTTTTTTTTACAAGTAAGAGTCAAATAATTTGCAACCAGCTTATGAGGGCAATGGGGGCACCTAAACTCTTGATGAAAGAACAATAAAAAAGAAATGTAAACCTCAAATTACCTCTGGATCTCTTAGCCAGAGGAATAAACTGGCAATTATTACAGATTAAAAAAGAAAAGCTCTCAACAATATTGTATAACAGAAACAATACTGGTTTTAGAGTCATATGGACCTGGGTTTGGATATTAAACTATATTTTTGTAGCCAAGTAATTTTGATCAAAAACAATGTTTTCTTTCTCATCTATTCTAGTGGTAGATGTTTATTATAATCAACTTAAAAATATAGCCCAGATATGCAAACTTTTACTCTAGGTCCCAGTCTTCCCCCATATCCCAAGAGCAGAATGTCACATCTCTTTTGTTTTTCAATTATTTATTTATCGTAATATTTATTGAGCAACTACTAAGTGCAGGGCTTGGGGGATACAAAAAATGAATCTGACATTCAATTCTGTTTGCAAAGTATAATCAGATTTGTATGGAGGGTTCATTCATTAATAAGAAAAAAAAAAGAGTTTACTAAGTGCCTACCATGTGCTGGGTATTGTGCAAAGTACTGAAGATTCAAAAAAAGTATAACTTAACTCCCTTGATGTTGGGATCTGGGATCTAGCTTGTTAAAAATATTGACAAGTAAACACTTATAATCACTTATAATAAGTGGCATAATATGAATAAATGCCAAGTGTTTGGGCATACAGAAGAAAGGTATCTAGTCCAGGCAGGAGAGTCAGGGTATGCAATAAGACCTGAGTGGAATCTTAAAGAATGCGTAGGAGTCAGCCAGGCAACGGACTCAGCAATGTGACAATGTATATAAATAACCACAATGCAAGAGAGAAGGTAATAAATAAATGGCAGAGCAGAAGCAAAAAGTAAATCGGCAATCAGAGGAAATACATTATTTGAGGGAGAAGACATGAGCAGAACTACTTCACAGAGGTGGAAGCACTTGAGGCAATCTGAGGGTCAGGTTGATTCAGGCATACAGTGGGGCTGGATGCCTCTTCGTCTTCTTAGCACCTCATGCAGTGCCCTGCATACACAGGGACAGCACCTTGTTTGCTGTGATGATGATGGTGATGGTAATAATGATAATATCTAGGTTTGTTTCTCATGAAGTTTGTTCCTCTGTTTTCCCAGAATGTTTACAAGGGGAGACACGTGATTCAAAAACCCACTTCTGGGTGAAAACCACCTGATTTTGAATCCTACCTCTGCCATGAGCAGGCTATATAACCTTGGAAAAATTACTTAACCTCTCTAGGGTTTTTCCCCCCCATAAAGTGGAGTACTGATAATAGGTATTTTTCTCCCAGAGTAGTGTGGGAATAAATGAGTGACTGTAGACATGTAGGAATAGTGCCTAGCACATAGTTAAGTGCCCGATAAATGTTGGTTCTTATTGTTGCATTTGGTCATCTCTGGATTTTCCAAAATGGAATTGGCCTGTGGGGAGATTTTAGGGACACTGAAAGGCTACCCCCTCAATACCTCACTCATTCTCACACCCAACCTCGCTTACTGATATCTCCTCAACTCTCCTGACACACTCTTGTAAATTCTGACATTAGAAATTCATACTTTGGATTTAAGATGTCACTTCGCCCAGCCCCTGGCGGGGATAACATAAGAAAAGGTTAGCCCTGTTTCATTTTAATAAGTTATCTGGCCAGACCTCTATCCTCCTTAACTGCTAACTGCACTGAGGGAATATCGTGGGGAAGAAAGAAAAGGCTAATTTTGAAGCTTGGAGAACTTTCCCCAGAAATTCAAGCTAGAGGGAAAGATACTCAGAGGGCTTTCTGAGGGCAGCAAGTCCTCTGGGATTGGAAGAAGTGGTTGAGATTGGCGAGAGATGCCAAGAAGTGATGAGGAAAACAAAAACAAGGTCATCTGTGCCAGTAAAGACAGGCTTTGCTAACTTAAACAGTGCTGACCTTGATCTGGGGGCTCTGCATCAACTGCTCTTTTCTCTACTCTCTGCTAGTGTTTTGGAATAACACTGCTTAGGATCACTCTTGATTCACAGTCATTGAGGGCACTATCCAGGTGGTTAAGGAACCCCTGTTTGTAAAATCTCGCAATTACTTTTATGTGTTTGCTTTCTTAGTTATTGTTTATCAGTCAAGCATTAATAAGCACCTACTACGTGTCTAATGCCAAACTAAAGCAGAGTGAGAGCTTCATTGGAAGCTGAATAAATACCCCTCCTCCAGAATCTTACAGTACAGTCGAGGAAACAACTACAACAGAAAATGTTTAATAATTAATTTCTAAACAGAATTACAGACACTGCACAAATGATAGATTTCCGGGGAGTGGGAGGGCGGGACGAGAAGCAATGATTAGAATCTGGAGTAGTTTGTGTAATTTTGTGAAGGATCAGAAGCCGAACTGGCCTTGAAGAATAGGATTTGGGCAGTTCCAGCAGGAGAGGATGGCCAGAAGGGAGAGACAAGGAGCCAAGCCAGAGACTGAAAGGAGCACAGTTTATGTGCGGGTAGTGAATCAGAAAATGATAGTGGTAAAGGTGAGTAGAAACAAACATAATGGCAGCCGCTGTTTATTGAGTATTTAGTATGTGCATGTGCCAAGCACTATTCTAAGGACTTTCTATGATCTTATTTATATACACAATAACCCCATGAGGTATGAATTGCTCTCCCTCAACTGTTTTGCAGTTGAGGGGCCAGATACTTAAAAAGGTAAGGTAACTGTGCTGAGTCATGTGTCTAGAGAGTGGTGGAGCTGAGATTAAAGCCAAAGTCAGCCTGAGGTGAAAATGCTTAATCTTTCCACATTATAGCCTCTCTTCAATGTATGTGTTAGGATCAGTGGGGAATACAGATAGATAAATAAGATGGGAATTAATTATGAAGAATACGATTTAGAGAAAGTATATAAGAAGAATACACTGAGGTTTTTTTTTAAAAAAGCTACAGTTTACAGAATACTGGCTGTGGAATAGGCACCGTTCTGACAGCATTACCCTGAATGTGATTTATAATTATACCCATTTTACAGATGAGAAAACCAAAATGGAGAGGGTAAATGATTTGTTCAAGCCTCGCAACGGTTAAAAAGCACTGTACAGATTTGAATGCCAGGCTAATGGCAAAGCCTGTATTCTTGCTGCTATCCTGGACTGCCTTTCTCCTTATGCAAAGGAAAAAAACATGTAAAAATAACACCATTGCAATTTGCATGGTATTTTTCAAAGTATTTTTTATATTCACAGCCACACTTGATCCTTATGACAACCATATGATAGGCCTAGTAGATAGCTCCCATCATAATGATTAATAATAATAGTCATAATAATCATTAAAATAACAACATTTGCCAGCACTGATTGAGTGTTCTTCATACATCCGGGCACTGTGCTAAGGGCTTTGCATGTATTATATAACAACTCTATAAGAAAGGTTCTATAATTATCCTTAATTTGCATATGAGGAAACGGGCTCAGAGAGGTTAAGTAACTTAACGAAGGAGCTGGACTCAGGTAAGTTACGAGACTAGTTCAAGGTCACGTGATGATGAGTGGTGATTCCTGAACTAGAACACAGATCCCCCGATTCCATATCCATGCATGCTCTTTTCATGTTACTATTTTAACCATTAATCTGCAGCTATAGGAAGGAAGATTTGAAGAAAGAGCTACAACAGGCAAGGAGAGAAGCCAGAAAACAGCAGAAATTCAGGTGTGAAATGATGCAGATCCAGGTAGGGCAATGTAAAGATAAATGAAGAAGTAGGAGATTCAGGTGCTAGCTGAAGAAGATGGTAGCAGCTTACTTCTGAAGCATATAAAGGTAAGAGGAAGGAAGAATAGTGTGTTTGGTTTCTAGCCATAAAATTGGTGGAAAGTGGGGGCAGTATGGTCAGAAGTGAGACGAATTCAAAAATGACACTGGGTAGAACGTGCTGGTGGCTCATGCTGGTAATTTTAGCACTTTGGGAGGCTGAGGCAGAAGGATGGCTTGAGCCCAGGAGTTAGAGACCAGCTTGGGCAAGATGGCAAGATCTCATTTCTATAAAAATAAAATAAAAAATGACACTGGTCTACAGTGAGCTACCACTACACATCAGCTAGGAATGGCTATAATAAAAAAGAAAGACATTGGTAAGTGTTGGTGAGAATGGGGAGAAACTATCACTTTCATGCATTGCTGGTGGGAATGTAAAATGCTGTAGTCACCTTCAAAAACAGTTTAGCAGTTTCTTAAAAAGTTCAATGTAAGTTTACCATGTGACTCAGAAATTCTACTTCTAGGTGTCTGAGATAAATAAAAATGTATGTCTACACAAAGAATTGTATGTGAATGTTCATAACAGTATTATTCCTTTTTTTTTTTTTTTTTTTTTTTTTTTTTTTTTTTTTTTTTTTTTTTTGAGACGGAGTCTCGCGCTGTCACCCAGGCTGGAGTGCAGTGGCCGGATCTCAGCTCACTGCAAGCTCCGCCTCCCGGGTTCACGCCATTCTCCTGCCTCAGCCTCCCGAGTAGCTGGGACTACAGGCGCCCGCCACCTCGCCCGGCTAGTTTTTTTTTTTTTGTATTTCTTAATAGAGACGGGGTTTCACCGTGTTAGCCAGGATGGACTCGATCTCCTGACCTCGTGATCCGCCCGTCTCGGCCTCCCAAAGTGCTGGGATTACAGGCTTGAGCCACCGCGCCCGGCCAACAGTATTATTCCTAATAGCCAAAAAGTGGAATCAATCTGAATGTCCATCAACTGATGAATGGTTAAATAAAATGCAGTCTATCCATACAACGAAATATGAAATGAACAGCAATAGGAAATGAACTGCTGATACACACTACAACATGGATGTACCTCAAAACCCCTTTGCTAAGCAAAAGAAGCCTGAAAGAAGCCAGATGCAAAAGACTACATATTGCATGATTTCATTTACATGAAATGTCCTGTAAACGTAAATCTATAGAGACGGAAAGCAGATTAGTGGGGGTGGGAATGGGGATCGACTGCAGATAGTATAGGGATCTTTTTGGGGTAAAGTAAATGTTCTAAAAGTGGATTTTAGTGGTGGTTGCACAACACTGTAAATTTACAAAAAAAAAAAATCATTAAGTCATACACTTAAAATGGGTAAATTTTATGGTTTGTAAATTATACCTCAATAAAGTTGTGTTTTAGAAAAGTGAAGCTGATTTGTAAAAGACGAAAGAGAGTCGAGTTTTAGAATTATGGGGGACTGAACACCAAAATGGAGATATCTTGCCAAGTGAGAGGATAGGCTGGAGGTGCAGAGGTGAGAGCTGAAGCCAAGAAAATGAATGAGCTCACCAAAGGAAAACGTATGCAAGAGAAAAGGAAGATGTCAAGGGTAAAGCTTTCAGTATCACTACCATTAGGAGCAGGGATGATGGCTTGCCTGGGCTGATATGGTGCTCACCCTGGTAACAACATGTCCAGGTAATGTTAAAATTCACTGATATCCTGTAAGCATGCACCCACTGAGAGCAGAGGTATAAGCCCCAAGGCATGGCAAACAGTAGGGTAAATCTGTCTGGAGGAAAATTGCCTCTAAATGACTAAAATACACAAAGATAACTGGGAATGGATTGAATATGTTCCCTGTATTTTGGATTTAAAAAGAAAACTGAACAAACACTTTAACCTAAATTAGAAATCACATCAGCATTAGGGAGTGCAGGGTCTCAAAAGCAGTATTTCACTTAGTCACTGGGGATGTGATGCTGGACCACCCCTACAACAGTGCTCTTTGGTCCCGATATCGGCTTCTGACTTTAGAAAGAGCTAGCAGAGACTCTCAGGTAAACTCTGCAACTGCTTTCCCACCTCTGAATTTGGGACAAACCCTCCTCTTCCTCCTGGCTTCGCTCCACCCCACCCCATCGATAGCACTTCTGGGAGGGGGTGCTCCCACGCTAGGAAACTAGTGAGCCTCTCTTTCTCCTAAAGTCTGACATCTTGATGCCTTGGCGATAGAGGGAGAACCCAAACAATCCTTTTTGTTTCATCTTATTTCATATTTCTGTAAATGAAGTAAATGTACACTGTCCTTTTTTGTTAAAGGGTGAAAAATAAGAATCTGAGCGTTCAAGGTCAAAGTAGTGGTGAGTAGAAAAGGAAGCCTAGGGTCCGAAATGGCACTGGCTTCAGGACCACCCACATCATACTGAGGGTTCAGCTAAGTCGGGCCTCTTAACCTTGAGTCCGCAACGGAAACTAAGGCTAGAACTTGGATGGAGAAAAAAAATGCATCTTTGCTTCCATTAGTTAATGAAAATTATCATTTCCTTCAATTATGGATCCAGGCAACAGATCAAGGTGGTATGAGCAGCTCATGATGTTTTAACCAGCAGAATCACAGATATCCCAAATATCGCTTATAGTCATCACTATGGCAGTACAATAATTATAAGACCTGCCAGTAGACTTTTTAATTAATGCTCTAATAAAGAAGCACATATTACTATATCACAAACTTGACTTTTAAAATATTTAGATCATTATATTTCATTATAACCTATTTTTGTAATCCTAAGTAATTTATTTTATGTGTCTAAAATTATTATTCTGTTCCAAGGCTTCACGAGACTGTTCATGGGGGCCCATAGCACAGAAAAGTGGAAACATCCCTTGGCTGGAGGAACTCTTCCCTAATCCCCATCAAACACCACACACACCACACACACACACACACACACACACACACACACACACACTCGCCTCCCTACAGGGCCTGAAATCCCACCATTAGAGAACATTTCCTTTGGGTTTTTAAGATTCCCATTAAAATGCAAATGCCCCCTAAGGAGAAGAACTTCTCAGAGTGTTATTAGTTAACCCCTTAAATGAGGTTGTTTAGCAGCTAGCTGGGCACAACATCCTACAACTCAATTAAACAAACGTTTATTGACCTCCTGCCATGGTTAAGGAGCCAGACTTGGGGATAGGGAGCAAAATCCCACAAGGTTTCTCCCCTCAAGGGGGCTTGCAATCTAGTAGGGTGAGTAAAGGAAGTACAAAAAAGACAGGAAGAGAAACGCAACGCCAGAGGTGCAAAGAGCAAAGCCTGTTCCGGGGGAGGGCGGCTGGGAAGCAAGAGATCCATTCATGCGTGCATTCTAGAAGGACTGACTGCCTGTGGACTCCGGGCTAGGTCCTCAGAACACAGCCTGAGCCAAGTTCACTGCCTAGTGTTCAAGTTAAACAGATAAACCACAAGTAAGCTACTGTCGTTGGGTTCTCTCGGGCGTGTAAAGTCTGGGGAAGCACAGAGGAGGGAGTGACTTAGCGGCTATGGGGGCGGGGAAGAGTCTAGAAAGACTGTCGTTGTGATGAATGTGGCACGGAATAAGTGACATATGAGCCGAGTCTATCTAGCAGGGTAAGTTTAGGAGAGACGGGGTTGGGTGGGGCGGGGGGCGCAGAGAGAGAGAGAGAACGAACCACATTCCTGGCGGAGGTATGTGTAAAGGGCCTATGCTGAGAACCATTTCGGCGTGGTGGGAGCGCTTAGCGATAGTGGAGGAACCAGGAAGGCAGGAGATGGGCCTGGAATTGTAAAACAGGGCATCTTAAATTTAAGGCTGAGGAGTTTGCATCTTATCCATTTGGAACAATCAGAAAATTCTTCACTGCCAGGAGGCAGTGAAGAAGGTATTTGAAGAAGGAGGTATTTGAGCTGGGCCTTAAAGCATGAGAAAAATTTCAACAGGTGGAGAGGGGGCTGAGAGAGGGTTTCAGGGTAAAAGAATAGCATAGCCGGGCACAGGGGCTGAAGACTCCGGGCTTGGGAAAAGCCTGCGAGAGCAGTGTGTGGTCCAGAGGGTCCCGAGCACTGGGATCACATGGAGGCCTATTAAGGGCGGGTCCCCTGGCCCCGGAGCAGACCCCAAATCAGAATCGCTCACGGCAGGCGCCTGCTAGCCAAGCTCTTGATGCGCAGTAAAGTTGTTCAGTGGCTTAGTAGGCGAGAAGGCCAAAAAGGAAAGTGACCTCTGAGTGCAGGGTAAAAATCTGCACTTAAATGGGAAGGCTCCTGAGAAAGCACCCAGTGAGAGAGTGGCATTTATCAGAGCCTTACTTGAGGAAGGTTTACCAGACAGAAGAACTTAGGACAGAAAGTGTGGAGACCCAGTTAGATGCTATTACAGTAGTCCAGGTAGCGGGTAATGAGGACTGAATTTTGGTAGTGGGAGGGGGAAGAAGGGAGAAGGGACAAATGTAAGACATTTGGGTGGCAGAATCTACATGGCTCCCCGGGCAACTGACGTGGGTGGAAAGGCTGAGTCACACATGACTTCAGGGAGCTAAGCTGGGCGGTGGGGGAAAACAGCAAAGCCTTTAAAAGAAAAGTAGAGTTAATAAGGCGACTTTATGGGGAAGGTGATCCGTTGAGAGATACAGTGCCAAGCACAGAGAGGCCAATACTAGTGACGGTTTTTATTTTGCATTCCACTGTAGTTAGTGGGATACAGGATGGAGCACAGGTGGTACTCCTGGGCTGACAGCGGGCTGAATTTATCACCATTTTGTTGAGGATCCCCTAACAAGGTGGCAGGAGCTCTGAGCTATAAACCCAGGCAAGTCCCTTCTCCTCTTAGGAGCTCCTGTTTCCTCCTTGGAAAAGCAGTTGATAATAAAACCTATCACCCACTCATCCCTTGGGAGAGCTGCGAAGAGCAACCAATATACATACATAAATACGCTTGAAGCACTCAGCAAGAACAAAGTGTGCTAGAAATGCTAAACAATAATAAATTCAGCCACCCCCAGTTCACTCTGATAATAAACAAGGTGTCTTTTTTAAAAGCAGGTGTAGTTAACTAGGTACTAACTTTGAGGCTGTCTTACATAGCCTCTAACAACAGGTAATTAAATCTGAACTCGATTTTCAAGAGTACCCTCATCAGAGGGTCTCAGAATGACCCTAATACCTCCACGAAACCGAGGTCTGGACTACATAGCAATTAATTAACATGAAAATTGCTTTATCATCCCCTCCCCATCCTTAGCATCATGTGTGACTAATATCAGCATCCAAACTACAGGCAGTCCCCACCATCCCCCCAAGCTGTACTCTTTGTCACATGTCACACCCCTGAGGTCCGTCTCTTGGCAGAATGGTGCCATATAAAATATTCAGATCCTAGGTAGGATGTGTGCAACCTACATGGAAAAGAAGGCTGTCAGAAAAACAGAAAGCAAAAAACTGCACTCCTAAAATGACAAAGATTGCAAATCCAGTTTTAAAGGAACACATCTCTAATTATATGTTCCATGCATAGCAAATGTCTTTTAATAAATCCCACCACAATCTCTGCTCCCCTAAAGAGCAGACCTGATAGGTAATAACTCCCCTCCTCTGTGGTAAAATCCAATTTTCACACCTGGTAAATGAAATAACTCCACTGTGAACCAAGGTTGGGTTGGGGTGAGCTGTTAACAGAAGGTTAGGGGCTGCACATCATGTAACAGCTCTTCTGGGAGCCCCTTCCAGATATTTGCTCTTTTTATGCCAGTTGATGCTATTTGGCCAGAAAACCTCCAACCTCCAAGGTTACAAAGTTAAAGTCTTTGTCACCTGGAGTGGTTATGAATGAGCACCACGGTTCATAGTTCACCTATGTGCAAGGGCTGGCCCTGGCCCTCATCTCTCGTTTAGTTGGAAGGTTCCCTACCATTTGTGTACTTTAGGAGCTAAACTTCTACTCCATTCGTGACAAATTGACCAAACGAAGGAAAGATGCTACTGAAATTTACAGTAGAAAAGGAGTAGTACACAAGATATAAATCTGAAAAGGTGCACACAAGATATAAATCTGAAAATCCTGCCAGGGTCTGTATTCTGTGTAGGCCTAATCAGGAACAATAAGGTGGACATTCACAAGGAATCAGCAACAGAAACAAGAGACACACACACCATTGAACATAACTGGGAATTGATGAAGGTGACATCACAGATAAGTGGATTAAAAAAAAAGATAAGTCAACAAATACTGTTGGAATAATTCTTCTACTGTCTGGAAGAAAATTTAAGATCCTCATCTCATACCATACAACAAATAATTTCAGAGGTTCTATAGGCCAGAGTTGAAGAAAAAAAATTACAGAGGGATGAAAGAGGTAAATATAAAAATGAATCCGGCCTGGCACGGTGGCTCACACCTGTAATCCCCAGCACTTTGGGAGGCCGAGGAGGGCAGATCACCTAAGGTCAGGAATTTAAGACCAGCCTGACCAATATGGCAATACCCCGTCTCTACTAAAAATACAAAATTAGCTGGGTGTGGTGGCGTGCGCCTGTAATCGCAGCTACTTGGGAGGTTGAGGCAGGAGAATCACTTGAACCCAGGAAGCAGAGGTTGCAGCGAGCCGAGATCAGGCCATTGCACTCCAGCCTGGGCAACAAGAGTGAAACTCCATCTCAAAAAAAAAAACAAAAACGAATCCATTAAAGAAATGACAGAAAATAAAGGTGAATATTTATCTGAACTTGGGGACAGGGAAAGATACTTTTAAAATAAATTTTTCTTCTTTTTGAGACAGAGTCTCGCTCTTGTCGTTCAGGCTGGAGGGAGGGCAGTGGCGTGATCTCAGCGCACTGCAACCTCCACCTCTCTGGTTCAAGCAATTCTCCTGCCTCAGCCTCCTGAGTAGCTGGGATTACAAGTGCCAGCCACCACGCCTGGCTGATTTTGGTACTTTTAGCAGAGATGGGGTTTTGCCCTGTTGGCCAGGCTGGTCTCAAACTCCTGACCTCAGGTGATCTGCCCACCTTGGCCTCCCAAAGTGCTGGGATTACAGGTGTGAGCCACCTCGCCCAGCCAAAAATTTTAAAAAATTGAATAGACTTGACTACATACAAATGCAAAATTGTGTGTAAAAAAAAAATCATACAATTAAAAGGCAAACGATCTAGGCTGGGCACAGTGGCTCACACCTGTAATTCCAGCACTTTGGGAGGCCAAGGTAGACAGATGACCTGAGGCCAGGAGTTCGAGACCAGCCCGGCCAACATGGTGAAACCCCGTCTCTACTAAAAATACAAAAATTAGCTGAGCATGGTGGTGCATGCTTATAATCCCAGCTACTTGGGAGGCTGAGGTGGGAGGATTACTTGAACCTGGGAAGTGGAGGTTGCAGTGAGCCGAGATTGTGCCCATGCACTCCAGCCTGGGGAACAGAGCAAGACTCCATCTCAAAAAAAGTAAAAATAAATGAATAAATAATAAATAAATAAATGGCAAACAATCTAAAAAAAGCAAAATATTTCCAACAACTATGATTTCAACAAATGACTGAAAAGACATTAATATTCTTCGTATATAAAGAGCTCATACAAAGGGATATGAAAAATGTAAATGCCTGAGTTGAAATGTAAATATTTCATATACACAGAATATGAATACAAAAAAATTTTCATGAACTTATGGAAAAACTCATACTAACTCGTAATCAAAGAAATGCTAAGTTAATTGTATTTTTCATGAGGGCCTGGTCCATGGCAAACACTTGGTAAGTATTTGTTGACTTGCTCAAATTAACAAAGAATAAAAAAATTCCAGCGTTCAATGTTAGTATGTGTGTGGTCAACTGAACACTTTCATATGCAGCTTGTGGGATTACATACTAAAGCAGGGATCAGTAAACAATTTCTGTAAAGGGCAGATTGTAAATATTTTTGGATTTGCAGGCCATACAGTCTCTATTGCAACTACTCAGCTCTGCCACTGTTGGGTGAAAGCAGTCACAGACAATACGTAAATGAATGAGCATAGTTTTGCTTCAGAAATACTTTATTTATGGACACTAAAATGTGAATTTCATATAATTTTCACATGTGATGCAGTATTATTATTCTGTTGATTTTTTCCCTAAGCATTTAAACATGTAAAAACCATTCTTAGCTCATAGTCTGTACAAAAACAGGCCACAGGACAGATTTGGCCCTCGGGTCTTAGTTTGCCACCCTGTACTACAGGAACATTTCTGGAAATTAATTTGGCACTAAAAGCAAGAGGCTTTTAAAAGGCTGTCTGTATTAAAATAACCAAGTATAAATACGTTTTTAAATAAAAAAATTAACTGTTCATACTCTTTGCCCTAATTGCCTTAATAATTCCCTTTCTAGGAATAAGTTACAAAGCAAAAGGAAATGGAGAAACTTGGACAGAAATTTATACAAAAAACATCTAAACACAAAGCAGAATAGGAATGGTTAAATAAACCTTGGTACATTCATATGATGAACTATTATGCAGACATAAGTCTTTCACAGAAACATTTTATCAAATGCAAGAAATGCTCATGACATAAAGTTATACAAAACAGTAAGATACAAAATGCATACATGGTCTTATCCCAATTTTGCAAAACATATCCATACATACAATTTATATAGACAGAAACATATATGTGTAGAGAAAGGATGGAAGAAAATGCAATAAAATGTGAAAAGTGCTCTGGATGCTGGGTTTATGGGTGATTCAAATCTTTTCTTCTTTTGTTCTAATTCTCCACAATGAATAGTTATTAATTTTGTAATCAGGAAAATATATAAATATTATGTTTAAAATAATTTGGAAAACAAATCCAGAATCAGAAGTTCACACAGAATAGTCAGAGAAGAAAAAAAGAAAAGCTTTCAAAATGCAACCTAGATGTAAAAATCTGACAAATATCTGCAATGAAAAACAGACTCAGGCAACTGAAAGTCGCCAGCGTCTAAAATTCATGCAAAATCACCACAGGAAGAAAAAAAAAAAAGTTCTGATCAAAAGCAGCTGAGACCTGGAATCTACAACTGACCCTACACTGAATGTATCCAGAAAAAGAAGCATGAGATTAAAGAGCTGCCGTAGGTCCTGTGCACAGTGTGGCTCGGGGACTCGCGGGGTTTCCTTTTTCCTACCCTACAGCAACCCACCTTCCCCCAAACAAAAGACCAAAAAACAACCTTCGGTTCACACTTTAGAAGGATGAAATTCTACAGCTAACACTTGCTTCTTTTGTTTCATTATTGAAGAAGTATGACTTCCAAGTGTTCACAGCCACTTACACCTTGATGCATTTTTCTAGAAGGTGAGAGTGACAGGAATGAGGATGAGGAATTTAAGAAAACAGAGGGTTCCCTTAAGCGGAGTTCAGCTATTTCACAGTTTGGTCTAGAACCTGACCTACACACAATTAGCGAATAGCTGTCATTTTGGGAGTTTACTGTTTCCCAGTTGATATGCCATGTCTTTCTATCTGTTGCTTCATTTAATGCTAAGAAGAAGCCAATAAGGAAGGCTTTTCCCAATATTATCTAAGCAATTGTCATACCAGACAAGACATACCAGATAAGACTTTAGAGAGGTCAAATAATTTGCCCAGGGTCACGTTGGTAACTAGAGGCAGAGCCAGGTTTCAAACCCACCTCCAAGTTTGTGACATCGCTGGCCAAAATACTTCTAAAATCAGATTTGAAGGAGAGGCAGGGAGGAGCACCAGTGTTATCATCACACACACCTGGATACAAGGCTTGAGGTATAGTTGGGCAATGGTTTTTTCCGAGCCCCAGTATTTTTCACTTATAAAAATGGTAGTAATAAAATCTCTCTCTCAGAAGTTTTGGAAGTTCAGAGATAATACAGGGGAAATACCCAGCACATAGTAGGTCCTCAATGATGGTGGCTATTAGAGGAACAGAGCTACTAATAATTTCCTTTGCTAAGTCACAACAGGCACAAGGTCTCTAGCAGGAAAACAAAGGAAAATTAAGGTGAGGTAGGGAAATTGCTTTGGTAACTTGGGAAAAGGGCTTTTCCTCTCCTTCATTTCCCAGAGAGCTTTAATTCTTTGCTTTTCTATTTACAATAAGAGAAGCATGTTTGGGACAATGGATTAGAAATGGAGGTGCTTTGTGGCATGTTTATGCTTTCAAAATTAAGTCTAAACTCTTTAAGACCACAAACCACTGTGCACGATGCTTTTCTAGAAGGGTAGGAGGGATAAACATATTCCTATAGGAAGACTCAGTCTCACAGAGCCCATTAGATGAGCCAAAGGAGAATCTTCTACCCACAAAGAGGAAAGTGGTAACGTCCTTCACTTCCTTTGTGGTTTTAATCTAAACCACAACTCCTCCCTTTTAGTTATAAGTCTTTTCTTTACATACATTCAGATGTGTGTTAGGTTTCTTCCATCTCATCTGTCACTCCTTTCCCTGCCACATAGGGAAATATCATAGGCTTCTCTTCCTCCAAGGAAAGCTTCTCCAGCACAAGGATTGGTTTTGAGGGGCTTTCACAAGCCATCTATTCTATCCATAGCTGCCTGCAATGAGAGTCTGTTCCCCAAGACCTCTGGAAGACTCCAGAGTTCTTCCAATGCCCAGGCCTGTGGCATGGAAGCAGGGAGGATGAATAAACATGTTGTACATCGCTTAGGCAAAAGAGGGAAAGCCTTCTGTCTGAAATGAATGAGAACATCAGAGTTTCCAGTCAGAGATGAATGGAGGAAATATAATGTCTTGTTTTTGCTTTTTAAGAGAAGAGGAAGAATGAATGAAAGGGGGAATAAACACAATGCTCAAGCCAAGGAAAGGAAAATCAGAAAAACCCAAAGTGATAGTCAGGAAGGTGGGTAGACTGCTTGCTGCCTCCTAACTGCTGCTGTGGTTCGAGTTAATATTTGCCAGACTTAGCATTCCTGTGAGTGCCGTTGGGATAATGGGCCCCACTCAGCATCACGTGAGTTCTCCATCTCAGCCGAGGGACAGGATTTCAACCATATCACACACAGCTCTCATTACTTGCAAGGAAATGATCTTACTGAGGAAAGCAGCACAAACCATAAACACATTTACTTAAAAAGGCAAAGCTGTTAGGTGTGCCCCTATTCATGACTAATACAGTGTGCTAGTCTCAGTTTCTGATGTCCAAGTCCAGGATAGCATTTCCCAGCTTGGGTCTGAGAGTCCCTTTAGGACATGGGCTATAAGAGGGACACCTTCAGGTTTAACTTCTTGCTAGCAGGGGGGGAACAGCAGTCATTTTCTAAGGAAGCATTTATTAAGCACCATCTGTGTCAAGCAGTGTATATATTCCGTAGAGTAGAGAAAGGAAATTCTCTGCATTTGAGAAGTTCGTGATTTTGTCAGGGAATGAATATGCCAAAAATCAAAATGCTAGGGTTAGAAAGAACCCTAGGAATCATTTGATCCCTTCCTGCCTCACCTCTCCTTCCATCTTTTAGATAAAAAAATTTGAAATCTATGGAAGTTGAATGGACTGACCTTAGTCACTCAACTAGCATATTAGCAGAAATGAAAACCAAGTTTCAGCCGGGCACGGTGGCTCATGCCTGTAATCCCAGCACTCTGGGAGGCCAAGACAGATGGATCAATTGAGGTCAGGAGTTCGAGACCAGCCTGGCCAACATGGCAACCCATCTCTATTAAAAGTACGAAAATTAGCCGGGCATGGTGGTGGGTGCCTGTAATCCCAGCTGTTTGGGGGACTGAGACAGGAGAGTCGCTTGAACCCGGGAGGCGGAGGTAGCAGTGAGCCGAGACTGTGCCACTGCACTCCAGCCTGGGCAACAGAGCGAGGCTTCATCTCAAAAAAAAAAAAGAAAGAAAACCAAGTTTCATGACTCCAAGTCTGGGTCCTTTCCCTCATACTTCACATATAATTCAAAAGGAATAACAAGAACAAATAACTACACAAGTTAGCATGATACAAACCATGTGCACAGAAGTGTCATGAAATGCAAATTAAGGGAATGCAAAGTCTGAATTGAGTTAGTCCAGAAAGGTTTCTTTGGAGGAAGTTCTGAAGGATGCCAGGGGTAGGAAATTGTCAGAAATTCAGTTTAATTCAACAACCATTTTCTGAATGCCTAGTAGAAGATTGAGTATCCCTTCTCCGATATGCTTGTGATCAGAAATGTTTCAGATTACTTTACATTTTGGAATATTTGCATATACCTAATGAGATATCTTGGAGGTGAAATCCAAGTCTAAATACAAAATTCGTTTATGTTTCATATGCACCTTATACACATAGCCTAAAGGTAATTCTATTTTTTCCTTGAGGATACTGAATAAACTGCTTTCTGACTGTGACCTGCCACATGAAAGTCAGGTGTGGAATTTTCCCTCACGTTGGTACTCAAAAACTTTTGGATCTTGGATTTTTGGATTAGGGATGCTCAACCTCTATATGCAAACACTTGGCATGGAAGGAGGAAGTCCAATAAGATGAGTATCAGATGGTTCCTGCTGTAAAAGAAAGCAGTACTGACTAAATTAATGGGGAACGGGGAATAATTGAAGTCACTCACACAGTCATTCGCCAGCAGGAGGAGAAATGCAGACAGACTTTTGGAAATGCCGTGATGGCAAACGGAAGCTGGCCCATGAAGAGCTATTCCTTGAGAGGGAAAACTCAAATCGTGTTAAGGTTTGGGAGGGGAAAGTTTTCTACATCTAAGCTGAATAAAAGGGGAAATAATCAATTAACTCATGTATCAAAACTAATTGGACTTTGTCTTTACAGACATAATGTCTCCGTTTGTCATATCAATTATAGCCACATTCATTCAGAGCTTGATATCATGAAGACATTTACACACACACACACACACACACACAAACACAAAGATATTGGTAGAAAAACTTTAGAAGCACTGCTCCAAAGTTCAGATGGTAGACTCGTAGCATGCCAAAGACAAAAGGGGTCTTAGGAATCAGTTGATCCAACATACCATTACAATGGAAAGATCCAGGTCCAGAAAAACAAAACACAAAATTATCTTTCCACTAAGGACAGCAAAAAGGGTTGGGCCCAACTCTAGAGACACTTTGTTCCAGCTCTAGTGGTTATGTTTTCTAAGCCAAAAATTGAGACACAAAATAACAATGGAACAGAGTACTTAAAATAAAGACAAAAGATTACTGTGGTCTTAGATGATACCTCCAGAACATTCCACGGCATTCGTCCTTTTGTTTGCCAAAGACACATTCCAGAAGAAAATCACACTCTACTCAGTCATGAGTGCCTTCCATAGTCATAAAAGAAGAGCATCAGCATCTGTCTCCATCCAAGAAAAGAAAAGCCACAGGGACTGCAGCAAGTCTTTGATAAACAAAAGGAGATGATAAATAACTGAAGACCATCAGTTCGTAGGCCACCAAGTTTTCTACAGAGCCGAGCATGTGCAGGGCTCAATAAATTCTAAATATAAATTATCAAAAGCTGACGATGACCTTGGCTAGTGTACTCCTTGGGTATCGTAAGATACTCATGCTACAACTACTTAAACCCAGTTTATCTGTAGGCTTGTCCAAATGCAATTCAATTATTGTAATATCTTGATTCGGTCACTTCTGATTATTCAAAAGCCAGAAACAATAAAAAAAAGTTAGCATACTAACTGCAGGGAGCTTTATGAATTTTCTTGCACTAAAATAATCATCCAAAGATTCATTAAGCCCCGTCCACACAAAATAATATAATGATGATACTTTTTGTATCAACAGACATTTCTCTTTTGACGGTAACAGATAGATTCTGCAAATTTATTACCATCAAAAGAGAAATGTCTGTTGATATAAAAGGTATCATCTTTACATTATTTTCCACACTGTAGGCTACTTAAGTGAGGAAACTTACTGCTGGTCTCTTGTCACTTTCTCACCCGACTCCTCTAGTGACAAGAGACCAGCAGTAAGTTTCCTCACTTAAGTTCCCTACAGTGACTGGAACCTACCAGCTTGGCTTCTTTATTGCTGGTATTGAGATAAATCGCCACACAGAAACATCATCTAAGAGTTAATCAGAACAGAAAACCCAGGAAGATTCAGGACCCACACTGGATATCATTATTGTCATAAGTCAAGCAGCATTTCTCCTTCATTATTACCACATTTCATTACAATATATCACCACAATGTTTAGTAATAGTTTTACAAGAAAATAGACTTACAAAGCTTTGTGCCTTTGGTTTCTATGTAGTGAATTTCTCATTATCACTTTCTGTCTTTGCTTAAACTGAAAAGTGAGTGAATTGACCTTTATGAGTCAGTGTGCACTCTGGTGTTTTACCAAGAAATAATACCTTTAAAATTATATATTTGCATATGCATAGAATATTCCAGAAAGATATGCAAGACTGATTATCTCTAGAGTGGCCAGGAGATGGGGGAAAGGTGGAAGGGGCCTTTTCACTTAGATATTTTTGTGAATTTTATACTTTGTGCAAGTATCATCTACTAATTTTTAAAAATTATGTTAACACTTTTTAATGAATAAACAAAAATTCTTGTTAAGGTTCTTAATCCCTGAATATATTTCAGCAGTGACCAAGATTAAATAGCAATGATTTCCAAAGGGTCAAAGGCATTGGCTCCATTCTGATCTAGCCTGTTTCTTATTCCCCCACAATGCATCATGTGGCATGTTTTCTTTTAAATATTCATAAAAGTTAATTTGAAAAAAAAACTGAGAATTTTATGTCACTATTCAGAATAACTGGAGATTCTTAGGGTGTGCCAAAACCACAGCTGTGAATCACTGAAATACAGATTCCGAAAGTGTTAGGTACATTTTTAAAGATTTGCAGAATCCAGTGATGTATAAATGCATATAAGTTCTATCTGGTTTATTCTAATTCTCTTGGGCTTATTAAATTCAGTGACCAATTATTTGAATATGCACACAATGATCTAAATTATAACATAAGGTTGAAGCATTAAGTAGATAAATATGGTGAATGGTAAAGGCATCTATTGCAGAATTTTTAAAAAACACTTTGAAATGAGAGGAAAGAAAATCTCTATTCCCCATCTTTCCTCAAAATCCATGTTTATTATACTTGTGCTACCTAGAAACTTTGGAGTTTTTAACATTAAAAAAAAAAAAGAAGCATGATGTAATGGAAAACACAGGACTACAGAACCACACAGAGTTGGGTTCAAATCATCCAATCAGTTGGGTAACTTCTGACAATTCATTTGGCTCTTACTCCTTGAACACCTGCTACATTGCTGGCACTTAGATTGGTGTTGGGCACTGGGCAAAAGCAGTGAACAAGGCAAAAATGAGCTTACGGTTTGGTGGGAAAGGCAGACAATGAAATTATATTAAAATGTATGAAGGAAAATTACAAGGAGCTGTGTCAGGAAACTAACATGGTCTAGGGATCAGAAGTAGCTTTCTGGAGGAGTGATGCTTAAGGCAAGACCTGAAGGGTAACACAGACTTAGTTGGGTGAAGTATCTCCCTCATCTTCAGGACCTTATTTGTAAAACAGGGACTGTAATAGCTGCCTCAGAGGGTTTTTTTGAAGTTTTAATGAATTTGACATTTAAAGCATTTAGCACAGCATCCAGCACATAGTAAATGCTCAATAAACATTAGCTATTATTATTTGTCCTTTTTGTACAGTCTTCCCTGGTTATATATGAGTCAGTCCTCAAAGGTATAAAGGTTACAAAGTGCCCCTCAACAATATATTTATGTTTTCCTGTACTTTCTACATGGGAGTCAAAGGGTAGAGTAGACCAAGGACTCATCCTGTCTGCAAAAATGCCTTTGGCTCAGAGCTGCACACTCACCTTGGCCACTGAGGTAGGTCCCCATATCTTTTTTGTCACAGGGTTAACATGCTATGTGAGTCAGATCTAAAATTTTGGCCCCTTCAAAGGCTGCTGGGTCTCCCTGTTTAATCAGACATGAAACAAATCGCGTGCTGTGGCAGAGGCGTACAAACATGCTTTAATTACAATATTGTAACACCAATTAGAGATCTATCTAATCGAGGACTCGGCACTTCCTGCTCGGATATTACTCCCATGTTGGGATAATTACTGCTAATTAAGCTTGGAACTAATTAGGCTAAATGATCTCATTTATACCAACAAAGATGACTTCTAGGAGTTCATAAGAAAAACTAGGGTGATTTTATCATTCCTGGACTATTTGGCATTTCACACTGGAAATAAAGCACCTTCCCCTGACATGGAGGTGCACAGATGGTTGGTTCCTCCGGAATTCTGGTCCTAAATGGCAGTAGGTTCTTCATTTGTCTACACAGATTCTCCTACACAGTGAAACAAATACTGTAAGAACACTGTCCACTCAAATCGCACTATGTTCTTCCACAAATGACAACTGCAGTCTCAGGAAGGGGCTGCCACTGAGAGTGGAGACAGTGGCAAAAGCTGACCCCCACACAGCCTTGTCCAGGGTGCCTTTTGCCTTGCAGTGACATTTGCTAGACCTCAATATTCTTACCACAGTCATCACAGGATAGAGTGATGGGTTTGAGGGTCAGATGGGGCTGGGTTTATGTAAATGAGTCTACCTAACCCTCAGTTTTCTATCTCTAGAGTGGGGATAATAACAATGTCATATAGTGATCCTGCGAGGATTAAAGAGGAAACACATATAGAATGCAGGACAGTACTTGGCACATAGTAGCCCTCAATGAACCCTCAATAGGATTTTTTTTTTTTCCTTCAAGGCGCCATAATATCCACCTCTGAACTAAGCTCCACATCTTATCTGTCTTGCTACTCTTTTATGGCATAGTGCAGTGATAGCGGGAAAAAAACACATTACTGAGAGTTAGGAAATCTAGTTAAGTTCAGGTTATCTCTAACTAACTAGCTGTGTGGCTTAAAGAAGTCACTTCTCCTTCCTGGAAAATAACAATATTCACTGCATATAGTGAAGCAGGCATTGTGTTGAATGTAGTAAGTGAATTTTCTGACCTAACCTTTACAGCAATGCTCCCCATTTTGGAGATAAGGAAATTGAGACCTAAATAAATAAATAATTTAAAACAAAACAAAACAAACCCTCACTTTTATTAAATGACAAGGTCAGGAAGTGAACCCCGGTCTCATTCCGGAGCCTATCCTCTCAATCATTGACCCACCGAATTGCTTCCACTCCCTTTTGTAACTGAAGGAACCGGGGAAAACACCTTCAAGAAAGAGCCTTTCAACCTTATCCTTTTTTTTTTTCTTTTTTTTTTTTTTTTTTTTCCGAGATGTAGTTTCACTCCTGTTGCCCAGGCTGCAGTGCAGTGGCCTGATCTCAACTCATTGCAACCTCTGCCTTGTGGATTTAAGTGATTCCTTCCTCAGCCTCCCAAGTAGCTAGGATTACAGGTGTGCACTACCACGCCCGGCTGATTTTTTTGTATTTTTAGTAAAGATGGGGTTTCACCGTGTTAGTCAGGCTGGTCTTGAACTCCTGACCTCAGATGATCCACCCACATGGTCCTCTCAAAGTGCTGGGATTACAGGAGTGAGCCACCGCGCCCGGCCTCAACCTTGTTCTTAACAATATTCATCAATTATTAAGTCTTTATTGTGTGTCTAATAAGTCTTCCATCCTATGGAGAATAAGATGCTCACCCCAATACAAAACACCATGACAAATAAGGCTAATAAGACATTCCACAAATGTGTGGGTACACAAACACATGTGAGTACACACATACACAAACACATATAGATGTTCTTTGCTGGATTGTTCCATCGGGAGAAACAAAAATGAATGACCAAAGCCCCAGCTTCTCATCTTAAATGTTACCACCGAGAACTGAATTCTTCTACCTGTGGCCAGGTGTAGCAACTCATGCCTGTAATCCCAGCACTTTGGGAGGCCGAGGTAGGCAGGTCACTTGAGGTCAGGAGTTAAAGACCAGCCTGGCCAGCATGGCGAATCTCCATCTCTACTAAAAATACAAAAATTAGCCGGGCATGGTGATGTGCATCTGTAGTCCCAGCTACTCAAGAGGCTGAGGCGGGAAAATCGCTTGAATCCAGGAGGCAGAGGTGGCGATAAGCCAATATCGTGCCACTGCACTGCAGCCTGGGTGACAGAGCAAGACTCTGTCTCAAAAACAAACAAAAACTTCTACCTGTGAATCTTTCCTTCTAAAGAGGTGTTAAGGTGATCAGAATGCATACTGGCTGGTCACCTATGGTCAGCTCAGGTCAAAAGTTTTCCCAGCCAGCAGAGCTCTAGCCTGTCCTGGAAGTGATGTCTATCAATGTTAGGAGAGGTTGAAATGGAAACACATTGGTCACTTACCTCTTAGGAGCCTTTTCTGAGAAAGTCTGCTCCACACCGGGCCTTTAGTCTTATACCCCACAAGAATGTAAACTCCAGGACAGAAGTGTGTTTTATGGTGTTTTATCTGTTTTTTTGTTTGTTTGTTTTTTGTGGGTTTTTTTTTGTTTGTTTGTTTTTTGAGACAGTCTCACTCTGTCGCCCAGGCTGGAGTGCAGTGGCGTGATCTCGGCTCACTGCAAGGTCCGCCTCTCAGGTTCACGCCATTCTCCTGCCTCAGCCTCTCGAGTAGCTGGGACTATAGGCACCCGCCACCACGCCCGGCTAATTTTTTTTTTTTTTGTATTTTTAATAGAGACGGGGTTTCGCCGTGTTAGCCAGGATGATTTTGATCTCCTGACCTCGTGATCTGCCCACCTCGGCCTCCCAAAGTGCTGGGATTACAGGCATGATGTTTTATCTCTTATCCCCGAACAGGGCCTGGCTGATAGTAGAGGCTCAATAAATGTATGTGGATCAAATGCATAGAGAAAATGAATAGAGTCCTGGGTTCTCGTACAGGAGCTTGGGGCAAAACCAAGGAAACTTAGATGCTGCTTCAGGTATGCAGAGATCTGGGAAGGTGCATATTCTCTCCTCTTCCTGTGTTATCTCTGCAGGAGGCAACCCTCAGCAGTTCCAGCTTTTCTTACCACTGTGTCTGGAGGGCTGCCTACGGCCACACCTTGTTGTGAGGCCATTTCCTCTGTCTGATTGCCATCACCCTGAGGTCTCTCTGTAGGAAAATGGGAGTGGGATACAGAGAAAAGGGTGCTTTTTCAACGTTTGAGGAAGAACTCAGGGATTTCAACACAACCTGGGGAGGGGCTAGTGGTAAACTCTCCCCCAAATTCCCAGATCATTGAGTTCCTCCCAACCCAGGAGCTTTGCTTTGATGAAAAGGAGGGTCTCTAGCTGCACCTACTTTTTTGGAGATTAGAAAACCCAGAATCACCCTTGCCTCTGTCTGAAATACACCACCCAGGGGTGGTGTCAGGTTGGTCTTTCTGCAGAGAAAGGGAGTATCAGTGATGGTTGGCCAGAAGGCTCAAGGAGGAAGGAAGGATTTGGAATCAGAAGACTCAGATCTGAGACCAGACTGTCTCATTTTTTTTTTCTAGGTAAAATGGGGATAATAAAAACAATCGTACCCACCTCAGAGCTGTCAGAATCAAAAATGAAAAGTTCTGAGAACAAATACCACAACCGATTACACACTACAAATGGCATAACAGTGAGCTATTACCTCCTGACCATGAATTGTCTCTACGATGAAACATGCCTTGGAATGTGTGTGACCTACTATATTCTCAAGGGTACCTGGTGGGTGCCAGGGTGTACAGCCTGGTGGATGGGAGATGCACACAAATACCCTGATAGCAAGTATGAGTCCATCTCTACCAGATATTAATTCTGGCTGCCTATCTAGCAGGGTGGCTTAGAGCCTTAAATCTAAGCAGCAGGTAACAAACTTATGATCTTGCTGGCCTCTATATCTTACTTTGCTGGGGATGGATTTATATGGATGAAGACCAATGAGAGCTAAGGATTCCTTCCTCATTTTCTACTGGCCACAAGGATTGGTTCTTCACCACTCCTAAGATTATGGGCAGCCCTGGCAAGTGAGGGCCTCAAGGAAAGGCCCTTGGTCGCAGAAAATCCCAGTTTGACATATTAGAAGAGCACATTTTTAAGAAATTCTGAAAGAGGGGAGAAACCTGCCTCTTAAAAGGCCTTAAAACATAACAGGTGATTTATTTAAGAGGATTAAAAATGAATAAATAAATGTTTTGGCAAAATTAAGAAATTTCTTTTTTTTTTTTTTTGGAGACAGGGTCTTGCTCTGTCACCCAGGCTGGAGTGCGGTGGCGCGATCTCGGCTTAATGCAAACTCCACCTCCCAGGCTCAAGTGATTCTTCCACCTCAGCTTCCTGTGTAGCTGGGACTATAGGCATGAGCCACTGTGTCTGTCTGAACCTTTTAAAAGGGGATTCATCTGGTCATTCTCCTGATTCTCATTTTGTTTTTTATGTAAATACAGAGTTTTAATATATCACTTTGGTTTCCTTAATATAATTGAGATCCTCAGTTTCCTGTGCCTCTAAGATACATCAGACAGAGAGATGAGAGCTTCAGTGGCTAGGATGGAGAGGGAACTATTATGAACCCCTGAATCAAGGCAGAGCAGATCTGAGGAAGAAGTTGATTAAGTCAACCAACTCCTTTATTTAGCAGATGAAAAAGCTGTGGCCCAGAATGTTTATGCGACATGCCCAAGTCCACACTATGCCCCTCTGAAGACAGAATGTTGGGATACTTGCTTGAGAAAACACACCAGCTTTCCTCATCTGAGGCAAAAGGAAATAAAAAATGTTTTACAATTGTTGCTTTAGGGGAAAAAAGTCAGTAAAGTTGCCAGAAAATAAGGCCTTTTATTTAATGGCCTCAGAGAAATCACCCAACGAATGTGGGACTATCAGCAATCCAAGACTGACTTCTATAAACAAAGGGGCTTGGAAGTCACCTGAGGAAGATGTGTTAGGGAGCCCATGTCCTGTCTATTCCTGTCCCCCCACATAACAAGGAGAAGCCCCAAATGAGGTTGACTTATTCAGGACTGTGTATGTCCAGCTACTCCCCTTCAAGGAAAATGCCTGTCCTTGAAAATATCATACATATTATTTTAAAATATTTATATGTGTTATTTACAAGACACATGCAAACAAAAATTTGGGTGCTGAAGGGTTAGAATCTTCCTAGTAAAACCTCACCTAAAGGCCAACCTTTAAAATTGGTCTTCCTAAAAAGTCTTTAAAGCCAGTATCTGCTGTGGTATGAAAGTGGTTCCTTAAAGCTAGGGATCTGATTCACAGCTCTCCTCTGCAGTCAAGCTTTTGCTCATTCATATTTGTTCAACTGGCACTTCCTGGGTTCCTGTTCTGAGCTATATTAGGGTAGGCCTTGGGAAGACAGTCTCCCTGCAAGAAAGATTAATTGATTTCTAGTAATTACCCCCCACCTCCAACCCTTGAAGACCAGGTTACCTATCACTCTTCCTATCTGGAAAGCGTTTTCCTCTACGGGAGAGGCAAGAAGGGGAAATTCATAACTGGTTGGTTTAATGCATCCAATGTTCTCTAGCCAAAGGTCAGGTGACACCCAACTAAAAATAAAGTGAAGGAACTGGGTTGACAGGCAGATCACAGGACAGAAATGGTGGAGCCACAGGTAGAGAAATGGTTCCATAAGCTTCTGGATGGTAAAGCAAATGTCAGCTATGAAAAGGCCTTGTTCATTCATTTATTCATTCAACAAATATGTGTTGACCATCTGCCAGGTGCTAGGTACTGTACTAAAGGCATGGTTATAAGATTAAGTAAGGCAACAATCTTATTCTCAAGGATCTAAGGATTTAGAGGAGGAGACATGCACAGAACAAAATTATGATGAAATGAAATAATTCCTATTAGAAATATGTACACAGTGGAGAAAGAAAATGCTACATTTGGGCCAGGCGTGGTGACTCACACCTGTAATTCCAGCACTTTGGGTGGATCACGAGGTGAGGAGTTTGAGACCAGCCTGATCAACATGGTGAAACTTTGTCTCTACTAAAAATACAAAAATTAGCCATGTGTGGTGGCATGCGCCTGTAATCCCAGCTACTCAGGAGGCTGAGGCAGGAGAATCTTTTCAACTGGGGAGGCAAAGGTTGCAGTGAGCCGAGATCGCGCCACTGCACTCCAGCCTGGGTGACAGAGTGAGACTCCGTCTGAAAGAAAGAGAGAAGGAAGGAAGGAAGGAAGGAAGGAAGGGAGGGAGGGAGGGAGGGAGGGAGGGAGGGAGGGAGGGAGGGAAGGAAGGAAGGAAGGAATACATGTGGAGACATTTTTAAGGTAAAGGCGATAAATCCACATGAATATTTAGATGTAGAAATTAAGGAAGAGAAAAAATTTGATGAGGCCCCTTAGGGGACTGGATGAAAGGTTAGATATTATTTAGGAAAGGGAATACAGGAGAAAATTCAGGCTTTTTGGATGAAAGTGAATGTGTTTTGTTTTGCTCAAGGTGCCCATGGAAGATCAAGTTTGGGGTGTCCATGGGTAACTGAAAATGTGTCTGGAACTCAGGAGAGAAGTAAAAGTATTAAAGAAATAATATAGATGGATGGTTTTGAAGCCATGGGAAACCCTAGGGAAAGTAAAGGAAACACTGATTAGAAAATCAGTCAATGGGTCTGGCGCGGTGACTCACACCTGTAATCCCAGCACTTTGGGAGTCCGAGGCAGGCAGATCACCTGAAGTCGGGAGTTCAAGACTAGCCTGACCAATACGGCAAAACCCAGTTTCTACTAAAAATACAGAATTAGCTGAGCATGGTGACACGTGCCTGTAATCCCAGCTACTCAGGAGGCTGAGGCAGGAGAATCACTTGAACCAAGGAGGTGGAGGTTGCAGTGAGCCGAGATCACGCCATTGCACTCCAGCTTGGGCAACAAGAGCAAAATTCCATCTCAAAAAAAAAAAAAAAGAAAAGAAAAAGAAAATCAGTCAATGGGCTGGGTGTGGTGGCTCATGCCTGTAATCCCAGCACTTTGGGAGGCCAAGGCAGGCAGATCACCTGAGGTCGGGAGTTCAAGACCAGCCTGACCAACATGGAGAAACCCCATCTCTACTAAAAATACAAAATTAGCCAGGCGTGGTGGCACATGCCTGTAATCCCAGCTACTCAGGAGGCTGAAGCAGGAGAATCACTTGAACCCGGGAGGCAGAGGTTTCCGTGAGCTAAGATCATGCCATTGCACGCCAGCCTGTGCAACAAGAGTGAAATTCCATCTCAAAAAAAAGAAAATCAGTCAATAATTTTGTGTTAGGAAGAGTGGGAATGGGGGGCAAAGGGATAGGATGAGGAACAGAGAAGCAAAAGGCAGAGAGTGTAAATAGATAAGAATTTGAAAATATAATTTTTGCCCCAAAGATGATGATACTGCAAAGCTTCCACCTACCCCACTTCATAGAAACTGCTTTCACCAAGGTCACAAATGGCTTCAAATTGTCAAATCCAGAAGGCACCTTCCTGCCTACATCTTGCCCAACCTCTTTGTGGGATTCGGACTATTGACTCCTTAATGCTTCCTGAAGTTCTCTTCCTGACATGGCTTCTGTGACACCATCTTTCTCCTTTTCCTTAGCTATTTCTTCCACCTTTTCATTAAATATCGGGGATCTCCAGAGTCCCATTCCAAGACTTTCTCTTTTCATTCATCATGCTCCTTCTAGGTGATTTTCCATAGTTTCAATTGCTGCTTACAAACAGATGGCTCTCAAACCAATAGCTCTAGCTCAGACATCCTGTTAAACACAATATTTAACACACAGAAAATAAGCAGTAAATGTCTGACAAAACTAGAGTTCTAGCTAGATTTTTCCAACCACAAGTTCCGTTAGACATCACCATCAGGATGTCCCACAGAGTCTTTATATTCAACATAAATAGAACTAATCTTCTCCTGTGCCTGATTCTTCTTTTTTAACTCCTTTTTTTTCCCTTCAGAAAATGGCCTCTTTAATATTCAGATGCCTAAGCCAGAAACCTGATTCATCTTACTCTTTCTACTCCTTCGCTCCTACATTATCCTGCATATTCTATCTCCAAAATGTTCTAAATACATCCCTTCCTCCTCTTTCTCACTGCCATAGGCCCTCATCACCTTTCACCTGTTTCACTACAACAGTCTGCTAGTACCTCCATCTCCAGTCTTGCTGTGTTCCGAAGTACTATAGAATGATTTCTTCTTTTTTTTTTTTTGAGACGGAGTCTCACTCTGTTATCCAGGCTGGAGTGCACTGGCCAGATCTTGGCTCACCTCAACCTCCGTCTCCCGGGTTCAAGCAATTCTCTCGCCTCAGCCTCCTGTGTAGCTAGGATTACACGCACATGCCACCACACCTGGCTAATTTTATTTTTTATTTTTACTTTTTTGTATTTTAGTAGAGACAGGGTTTCACCATGTTGCCCAGGCTGGTCTTGAACTCTTGAGCTCAGGTGATCCACCCTCCTCAGCTTCCCAAAGTGCTGGGATTACAGGCGTGAGCCACTGCACCCAGCCAAGTTTAAATTTCTTTTTTTTTTTTTTTTTGAGACGGAGTCTCGCTCTGTCGCCCAGGCTGGAGTGCAGTGGCGCGATCCTGGCTCACTGCAAGTTCCGCCGCCTCCCAGGTTCAAGCCATTCTCCTGCCTCAGCCTCCCTAGAAGCTGGGACTACAGGCGCCCGCCACCACAACCGGCTAATTTTTTTGTATTTTTAGTAGAGACGGGGTTTCATCGTGTTCGCCAGGATGGTCTTGATCTCCTGACCTCGTGATCCGCCCGCCTCGGCCTCCCAAAGTGCTGGGAGTACAGGCTTGAGCCACCGCGCCTGGCCAAGTTTAAATTTCTTATCATGAGACAGACCCTTCCTCTTCTGGCCCTTTGCTCATTTCCTTTTACTCTCTCCAAAAAAAGTCTTTTTCAAGAAAATGCCTATTTATTAAAAAGGCTTTTAGTTCTTTAATAGCTCCATGACCTTGCACATTCTGTTCCCTCTTCCTCGCTGCCCTTCTTCTACTTGACTCCTTTGTCCATTTGTTCACCCAGAAACCTCCTCCAGACCTGTAGAGCTCATTCTAAGAGTTTTCTCCTTCTCCTGCTTCCGCCAGCAACCTGTTGGTTAGATCCTTCTTCCTCCAGGTTTCCATAAATAATTTTTGTCACTTTATATTGGACTGCTTATTCATCACTACTCTATACAGTGTGCTCCCTGAAGGGAAGACATTTATCTTATGATTTCTAGAGATACCTAGCACTTGGCAGAATGGTAGGTACTCAGGGAATGACTGACTGAATTAATGAATGAATGAGAATGGTAGGAAAAACAAGATAGACATACGCTCATGAGAAAAATGAAAGAACCTATATAATGACACATTTAAAGAAATGTATACATTTAAAGAAATGTATTCCTTCTTTTGGAATGCCCAATGCCCTGAGGCTAGACACAGCTGACTGTTTTTCAAAGATGGCCTCACGTCTTACTATCTAACTTACCATGTCTTTTGGGAAGATCTGTAGGGACGGAGGGAAGCAGATAAGAGAAGGAGATTGTTAATAGTCCTCTTGAATCAGCTCTCCTATTTCATCTAACCCCTTTCTACATTTGAAAAAGAGGAAAAAAAATCCCCCTCAGTAGGTGTACAGAAATTGCAAAATATTAATTCTTGTTCTGTTGGATCCAGGTGAAATGACTAAGAAACTTGTTTTTTCTTTTCTTTTCTTTTTTGCTTTTTCTTCCAACAAGCTTTCTATGTGAACAGTGCCCAACTATGAAATTTAATGATAGAAAGAATTTAAGCCTTCAGTTAGAATACATTGTGATTCCTTCTAACTCAGAAACTTTGTAATTCCATGAAGCGGAGCATTCTAGGTTGTATCCATCAACAGGGCATTTATTAGGAAGAATTTGCTGTTAGATTTTAAAGCCTCTCAAGGCTATAGAACTGCATTTCTTAGGAGGTGATCTGACCACAATGCTTCCCCCTAAAGTGCTTCAGTCCTATGACAGCCTACGGGGATAAGCAACAAGACTAGGACTTTTTTGAGAATAACAGGGTAGCTTGGACATTTCTGAAAGGAAGAGGCATTGATTACAGAGGTAGGTGAGATCATTAGCATTTCTAAAGCTTGATATGCAAGGGCTTCCATAAGAAAGGAGTTAGCATGCTTTGTCCCAGAGAGATGCAGCTATATGAGGTTTGCGAGTGTTGTGTGTGCATGTGAGCTGCAGAGCAGTAAGGCACACACTTTCAAGGTGTGATTGTTAGAGCTGCAGTGGAATATAAAATTTGAAATAGATAGCCAGCAATGGAGCAGAAAGGCAGTCAGACCTGCTGGGTCACTAGCAATGCCACCCTGGAAGTAGATAAGGGGATCTGCACATTAGAAGGAAGGAGAGATTGGCTCCTGGCAGGGGGAGGGGGAAGGGGCGGGCTCCTAAGACAAGAACGGTTTTAAGCTTCATTGTGCAGAACACTACTTGCTTTCACGTCTTGTGGTCTCATTATTTCCCCACATATTTTCCTTCAACAGAGTTAGGCATTATTCTCCTTGAGGGTCAGTTACATGCCAAATTTGATGCTTTAAAGATATTGAATTTTGTGCCATTAATTGTTGAGCATACCTTTTTCATAAGTGAAATATTTTATTCTTGCTTTTACTTGACTTAAACATAAATGACTGGGTTCCATTTTGTCTTTCCCTCCCAAATTTCCTTTAGGGATATACCAAGTATGTGTGGAAATGTCAACTCAAATAGAATATTTTGGAAATAAGTTATTTACAATTGTAAAAAGCAGGCCAGATAGCAGTCTCTTCCTATACTTACTGATGATGTTACTATTGCAATAGTATCAATAATCTCCATTAAGGAGATTTAAACAAACCAAAAATTCTCTTCTGAAAAATTTCACTTGATTTCCTCAACTCTGTACAGTCCATGAATTCACTCATACAAGAAAACATTACAAAGCCAATGAGTTTGTATAATCCACCTGTTGAAACTGTGTGTGTCAGAAGAAGGAGGGTTGGGAAGGGGTTGCTTTTCTTAGAAAACAAGAAATTAATCAAATAATACATAATCCCTTCACTAAGTAAAATAAAACTGTAAACAGATAATATCAGTATTGGAGTGAAACTCCTTACCCACGTTGGAAGAGGCTCTTGTCCTTCTATTAAGCTTCCCAACCACCCAGACTCTGTTTCCCACAGGGCCCAATTTAATGCTTTTTTTCTAGCTTCTGTACAAGATTAGTTAGTAAACGGTGCCTGATGCAATAACTTTACATATTCAGACTCTTTCTGTGATTAGCTTCCACCTAGCATTCCCTTCTCACCCCAAATGTGAGTATCTTAAACATAAACAAACACTCACAGTTCATCCTTTACACAAAGGCCAACGAAACTTTAGCTTTATGGCCCATGACTTTTTTTGTGTGTGTGTGTGAGATGGAGTCTCCCTGTCACCCAGGCTGGAGTGCAGTGGCACAATCTAGGTTCACTGCAAACTCCACCTCCCAGGTTCACATCATTCTCCTGCCTCAGCCTCCCAAGTAACTGGGACTACAGGCGCCCGCTACCATGCCTGGCTAATTTTTTGTATTTTTAGTAGAAATGGGGTTTCACCGTGTTAGCCAGGATGGTCTTGATCTCCTGACCTCCTGATCCACCTGCCTCAGCCTCCCAAAGTGCTGGGATTACAGGCGTGAGCCACCGCGCCCAGCCATGGCCGGCCCATGACTTTCATAGTCTCCTTCCAAGGCCCTGCATCTAAGTAATTTTTAATATTATTTTCTTCAAGGGGATCCCCTGAATTGAGGAAGCTTCAGGCTCCACAAAACCTAGACCCACTCCTGCCTAAACATATATTTTGTTCTCAGGTACCCAGCTAACCTCTTTGCCAGTAGGGCCCCAACATTCAATTTTCACCTGAAGAATGGACCCTACAGCACACTGGAGAAATAGAGCAACTACACAGTGAAGTTTTTGGCATATTTCCTGCCTCAACTGTGGTGCTGGTTGGTGGAAATGCTTTTCCACCAACCAGCTCCTCTGTCTTGATGCTAAATGTCTTCATGATAAATGTTACAAATATCCCCCCTCCCCCACCAACTTTACAACTGTTAGGTACACTGTACCCTTGATTATGGACTCTCAATGAAGATTAATCAATGGGAAAATAATTGTAAGAAACAGTAGTTTGGGGTTCTGGCAACAAGAAGATGGGAATTGCAAGTCTTGTGTTGGTTATCTAGAAAAGGGCTGGCCTCTGGTAAGAGGATGGGGGTGGAAGTGGGTAGATCTGGAGGGGAGGGAATTAAACATCTACCAGGTACCTACTATGTCCCAAGAGCTATGTCAAATATCTAGTGGGCATCTACGACACACCAAGAGCTATGAGCAAGAGTGTTTTATATCTATATTGCATGCAATCCTGGGAGACAATCTCCATTCCAAATTCTCTAGAAGTTTGCTTAAAGATCCAATATTTCATAGTTTAAATGAGTGTGTAAAGAAGTAAGGCCTATCCCAGGGGATTTGAGCTGGGTCTGGGGAATTCTGAATCACAGATTAGTCTAGCTCCCAAAGCAGCCATCCTTCTAGGACACTTGCAATTGAACAGAGGTAGAGCTGGAAAGGTGTGCTATCCAACTTTCAGCATATCTGCACTGTGACATAACGAGCACTCACCAACAGCACTTGGCCAGGCAAGAGGAAGAATGCACACTGATAACAGCTAGCAACTTATAAGTTCTGTCTCAGGCATATTTTCTTCTGAGATGGAAGGTATTAGCAGTTCTGAGAAAGGAATGTAAGCCTCCTCTATTACTCGTGTATATGTAGTTACATTGTGGAAATAGTAGTGGAAATCCATTGAAGAGTTGCATGGGCTTGAGCGAGTGATTTCGCCTCTTTGAGCTTACATTTTCTCATGTATAAAATTAAAAGGTTAGAGTAGAGGATGGCTAATAGCCTTTAGATTCTTGACAGTCTGTGATGCAGTCATTGGTAAGTACACTGGGTTATTAACTAAAGAATAACTAGCTTGATTTTATCATGGCTAAAGATGGGAGAGAAAGCATTAAAAAAAATGGAATTCAAGGCTGGGCGCGGTGGCTCACGCCTGTAATCCCAGAACTTTGGGAGGCCGAGGCGGGTGGATCACGAGGTCAGGAGATCAAGACCATCCTGGCTAACACGGTGAAACTCCGTCTCTACTAAAAATACAAAAAATTAGCCGGGCGTGGTGGTGGGCGCCTGTAGTCCCAGCTACTCGGGAGACTGAGGCAGGAGAATGGCATGAACCTGGGAGGTGGAGCTTGCAGTGAGCCGAGATCGTGCCACTGCACTCCAGTCTGGGAGACATAGTGAGACTCCGTCTCAAAAAAAAAAAAAAAAAAAAAAAGGAATTCAAGAGAATCAACAACAGCGTTGTCCACTAGAACATTCTGCAGAGATGGCAATGTTCTCTATCAGCACTGCCCAATATGGTAGCCACTAGTTACATGTGGCTATTGAGTACTTGAAATTAGGCTAGTGTGACTAAAGAGCTGAATTTTAAAGTTTTTATTTATTAATTTAAATTTAAATGGCCACATACGGGTAGTGGTTACCATATTGGACCGGGTAGATATTAACTTTATGTAAGCCAGACTTTAGGTATAAAGATAAAAGAACGAGGGAGTGGTTTGAGAACTGTTTCAACAGAAGAATAAAGGAAGGCACAGGTTTAATTTAGGCAATTCACTAATAGAGCACATTTATTCTTTTAGACCTTCTAAAAAGAAGGATAGACTCTCATTTTATAATGCAGGCAATGATAATAGTACCTTACAGTTGTACATAACTTTACGCTCTCCAAAAGTTCTTCACAGCTACAGTTTGATCCTCAAAACAGCTCTCAGGATGTAGAAGAAAAGAAATATTTTCTCATTTTACAGATGAGGAAATTGAGACCCAGACATTTTCCCCAAGGTCTCAGACTTCAAACATAATAAAGCTGTAATTTGAACCAATCACTTCAGACTTTATTTTTCCAGTTCCTTTCACAGACAGTACAACCTCCAATCCCTCACCTTGCCTGACTTCAACACGGAAATGGTAACAATTAATAAAATACTAAATATAATAATAGGAAAGATGAGAAAATGCCAGGGGCTCAATAATCCACCAACTAGATAATCAAACCCTGACCGAATCAAGAGCTACTTGTGTCTGTTATAAGAAATGGAAAGGAGCAAAAATTTATTTTCCCACAATGTGCCGGGTGTTTTACAGATTGCACTCAACAGAACAATCCTACGAGAAAGCATTCGTAGCATCATTTTATCGTTGAAGAAGTTACTAGTCTGAGATCACATGCCTATAGAATGGCACAACCGGGATTCTGTTCTATAGCTTCTGGCTGTTTTCAAGTCACATCCACATGCAAAGGAAGTGAAGGTTCCCACCCTTTCACCCCAACTCCTCCTAGAATGCTGCAAAGTCGTTAACAAGCCAGCTTTGGAGTCACTCAGAATGAACCTGAACCTCAGATCTCACACCATTCAAAGGATTTAACGTTTCTGAGTCTCAATTTCCTCAACTGCAATATTGGAGAATCATTTTACCCATTTTCAGGATTATGAAGTGGATTAATGTGTGACAACAGTTAGCACAGTGCTTGGAACGAGTGTGTAATGAGCAGTAGTTGTTAATAGTCTACATTATGAAAGGCAATTCTAAAACAGAAATTCCAAAAATGACTTCAGACGTGGTAGCATTTCTGCCAAAGTCTACCAAGTAGATGATGTCAGGACACTCACTTGGACACTGAAGATTAAGTCGGTTGGATATCACATGTTTTCAAACAATCATTGATAGGATCGGTGGCTATGGCAGAAGCACTGAAGTGATGCCTTTGTTCAAAAAGGCCCACAAATGGTCATTCCTTCCCCTGATTTTTCATCTCCTGAAAGCAGATGTCAAATCTAGCCCTCTCTTGAGTCCTAACCCCATGTATCTAGGTCCTTGTTGCCCATGTCTACCTAAATGTTGTTATGAGAAGCCAACATTCCCTTAACAGAACCCACTCATTTATTCATCCACTCGATGACTATGTATGCGTATGTGCTAGGCTCGGTTCTAATAATCAGGGCACGGCAATGAACAAGACACACTCTAGCGGCTTACTTTTGGTGAAGAGGAGCTCACATAAACAGAGTAAACAAAGAAGATCATTTCCGATTTTAGTAAGTGCTGTGAAGAATAAAAAGCAGGACCATGGGATAAAGAGTGACTGTGAACGAAGAGTAAGAGAATTAATTGGTTAGGAACGGCTCTCTGAAGAGGTGACATTTAAACTAAGGCCTGACTGACAAGAAGGGGCCAACCATGTGAAGATCTGGGGACAGAGTGTTCTGGGCAGAGGTTACAGTGAAGGCAAAGGCCCTGAGGCAGAAATGAACTCAGGGCGTTTGAGGAACTGAAAAAAGGCCAGTGTGGCTAACACTAAACCAAAGGAGAGCGTTTTAAGAGATGAGGTCAGGGAAAAGCAGGGACCAGATCATGTAGGACTTCCACCACGCCATGGTAAGGGGTTCGGATTTTATTCTAAATGCAGTGGAAAGCCATTTTGATATTAAGTGGGGCAGCAATGAGATTTGGTTTGCCTTTTAAAAAGATTACTTCTAATCCTGCCACCCCCCGTCCACGCTCCTAAGTATAAATGTGCAAGTGCATGCACCCACTTTCTCTTACGAGCATCATTATTTTGCCAGTTAGGTAGTCACATGTGAGTCTCCCCCTGCCTCCATTCAGTCTATTCCCAGATCCCATCAAGTCAGCCTCAATAGTGTTTATGAAGCTCAACTCCTCTTTGCATTTCTATTGCCATCATTCTATTTCAAGTCCTTATCATTTCTCCCTAGAATTATTTCAGTAACTCTCAAACTAGTCTTCTGATCCTTCTGCAATCCAACCCATGCACTACTGTCAGATTATGTCTCTGAAAAATAAAGGCCTACATATGTCACTCCTGCTCAAGAACATTTAATGGCTCCCCAGTACCCAAGAAACAAAATTGTAACTTTCTAACCCACTGTTTAAGATCCTGTACCAGGTATTTTTATTTATTTATTTATTTATTTATTTATTTATTTATTTATTTTGAGACGGAATTTCGCTCTTGTTGTCCAGTCTGGAGTGCAATGGTACAATCCCGGCTCACTGCAACCTCCGCCTCCTGAGTTCAAGCGATTCTCCTGCCTCAGCCTCCCCAGTATCTGGGATTACAGGCATGCACCACCACTCCCGGCTAATTTTGTATTTTTAGTAGAAACAGGGTTTCTCCATGTTGGTCAGGCTGGTCTTGAACTCCCAACCTCAGGTGATCTGCCCACCTCAGCCTCCCAACGTGCTGGGATTACAGACATGAGCCACCATGCCTGGCCACTCCCAGGTATCTTGAACTGCTCTTCTCTTTCCTCTCCACATTTGCCTATATTTATCCTATGTTCTGGCCAAACTGGTTTACTTCCTCTTCTCGGAACATGACTCTTTTTATGTATGCCATTTTCTGCGTCTGAACTGACATTTCCTCCAATAACATCTGTTGAGCTCCTATACTAGTCAATCCCTAGAGAGTCAAATGATACCATCTCCCTGACACTCTCTCTGCTCTTTCTGACTAGATGTGAGCCTCCCACAGGATTTCGTCTGAACCTTTTTAAGGCATTTATTATATTCTTTGTATTACAGTTATCTGTGTACATGTCTTACTCCCCTATTATATTATTAGCTCCTTAAGGGTGGAGACTGAATCTTCTTCATTTTTTATGCCTATTAAGTTCCTAGCAGAGAACATGATGTGAAGGAGGTCCTTGATAAGTATTTGTTGAAGAATGAATGAACAAATGAATAAATAGACAAATAGACCCTAAAATTCATCTTTGAGCTGCATCACTCAATAAGATGATTTTAGAAAAATTATGAATAATCATAAGAGGGAATGAAAAGGGTCTAGCCCTTTAATCTTCACAATGGCGTTGAAGGGCCCCTGGGAAACACAAATAAGCCTGGAAATAGGTTTCCATTGTTTTACATGGAATAGATGTCAGAAAAGGTCACTTGGGAGTTGCTGAAAATTATGCACTGTGTTAACAGTGCCCTAGGACATAGATTCCATGTCTGTGCCTCCCCCGCTATCCATGGTCCTTCAATCCCCACGGTGGGTTTATGGGAAATAATGTAAAACCATCTCCCTTAGCAATTAATTTTGAGTTGAGCAGTTCCTTTTCAGAAAGAAAGATAAAAAGTTTCAGTTAATTTCCTAATTCTTTGCTGTACTATATCAGCATTCCAGAAAGACTAAAGTGTGTGTTGGGGTTTACCTCAATCAACTGCATTGGTGAGTTCACTTATCTTAAGTGACTTTGCTTTGGAACAATGATAGTCAATGAACCTCCTCAGGGAGCAAAGACTTCTGTTTATGTAGCAAATGGGCATAATATTTGCTTGGAAAGCAATGAGGCAACTTTTCCTCACTCACTATCTTTTGCCTCAGGCATTGACCTTGACTCTATGAGTAAGAGGATACCTAGGTGTCCCTGTTGTTATTTAAATTACACATATTGTTAGTACATTGTAAACCATCTGTTATTAATTATGGCTGAGAATCATGAAACTCCATGAAGTAAGGATGCCTTGTTTTTATTAGTTTAAAAAAATTATTTATGTATATATTTATTTTTATAAAGATGAGGTCGCACTACGTTGCCAGGACTGGTCTTAAACTCCTAGGCTCAAGTCATCCCCACAAAGCCCCTTAGCCTCCCAAAATGCTGGGATTACAGGAGTGAGTCACTGCTTCTGGCCTTATTCGGTTTTTTTTTTTTTTGAGTTTTTGAGATGAAGTCTCGCTCTTGCCCCCAGGCTGGAGTGGGATGGCGTGAGCTCCACTTGACTCACTGCAACCTCCGCCTCCCAAATTCAATCGATTCTCCTGCCTTGGCGCCCCCCTACTCCCCCACCCCCCGAGTAGCTGGGATTACAGGCACCCGCCACCAAGCCGGGCTAATTTTTGCATTTTTGGTAGAGACAAGGTTTCACCATGTTGGCCAGGCTGGTCTAGAACTCCTGACCTCAGGTGATCCACCTGCCTTGTCCTCCCAAAGTGCTGGGATTACAGGTGTGAGCCACCGCGCCTGGCCTCGCCTTATTCCTTTTTAATAGTTAAAAAGACTCCTCTTGAAAGATTAAGGAATCTACCAAAGATCAGTCCCTCAGTGAGAGACAGAAGCATGGCACTGGACACTCACCTTGGGCTACTGCTCCTCATGAATTTCGTCTATCCCACACACCTTGCCTACTAACAAGCTTGATAGCAGCTGTGGTCTGAATAGCACGAGTGTTTCTCTGCATCATTTACGTTCTTTTTCTGTTCTGTTCTTTTAACTTTACAACAGTCTGTACTTATTCTGAAATACGAAGTCCTCTTAGCATATTCTAGAGAAAGAGAGTGAAAGCAAGGCTTTCGAACTCTGGTTTCCAAGACTTTAGGTAACCAGCATTTTATTAAGCTTCTTAAAGTCTCTGTTTTCTCTGGGTCTTAGTTCCCGGCCTTCAGGACCCAACAACTGTTCCATTGCGCAGACAGCCCAGAAAAGAATCTTCTTTTTCAAATGCTATTTTTCTATCTGTTTCTAAAAGAAGTCAGTGGGGAAGGTAAGGGTGTGAGTACTGTCCTTAGAGAGGAATGAGGTATTTACTCTCTTGCTTATGGTTCTCTGAAGAAAGAAGGAAGAGAGTACATTTCTATTATAACATTTGGCTCCTTGGGGTCAAAAGCACTCTCTTGTAGTCCAGGAAAATTAGGTAAAAATACCATCTCTGCATTTCATCAAGGTAATCCACAATGGGTACAACCACGACAGAGTAGAAGGGACATGAAAGCTTGGGTGCAAATCCTGGCTCTGCTTTTATCACACAGGGAAATTCTGGGCAAACTGCTTCACCTATCTGTAGTTTGGCTTGCCTAACCTAAACAGGAACGAGAGTACTTGGTATATGAAATTTTGCAGTTTAAGTGGAATGGCACATATAAAGCAACTGCTATTTTAATAGACAAGATAGAGAAATACAAGCTGATGACAGAGGAATCTGATGGATTGGTAACAGGACAATGAAAAGATTTCTTACGACCTCCCAAAGAGCTCTGTCTTTGAGCCTGTCCTACTCAATTTACATAGCAATGATTTGGCTAAAACTATAGAAAATACTTTTAAAAATCTCATTTGAGGATGTTACAAAATTAGGAGATCACTGACTTTCCTGGTAAAGAAGAAAAAAAGTAGGAGAGATGACCATCAAATGACAAAAAAAGAAAGAAAGAAAGAAAAAAAATCTTCAAAATACCAATCCTAACAAGACAAATTTCGAAAGTGATAAAAGCAAAAATAATTTAAGCCCCACATAAAAATTACAGAAGTCCAAGTTGCCTACATAGAAGCATGTGTTTAAAAGGAGGAGGAGAAAAGGTGAAAGTAAAGGAGATGAAGTAGGGGGAGGAGGATTTTATACTTATGTGATGAGGTGCTGGAAAAATCAAATGCACTCAGGCTGCACCCAGAGAAGTGTGGCCTAAAGCAAGGGAGGTGATAGGTCACCTACTCCTTGTAGAGCCCCGCAATCAATTTTGAATGCCTCTGTTTAAAAGGACTACAAACAAACTGAGATGCATTCAGTATAGTAACTGGAGAGAGAGAGAGATTTCTATATCACGTCCTATAAGGAACTCAGCATGTTCCACTAAGAAGAAAAGTCTTCAGGAGACTCTCACACCTGTTTTCAAATGCAGGAAGGGCCATGTCATGGTAAGATGGGTAAGGCTCACTCTCCATATGTCCACAGATAGAACCAGGACCAACAAGTAGATAAAAGCAAAGCCCACTTGTGCTTCCACAGAGCGTGTGTGCTTCCTTGGGGTTGGTGGGGGCAGCAGGCATTATCAGACACCAGAGGGAGACCAGACCAAGGAACGCAAGATCTCCTTCTACTCTTAGAAATCCATGGCAGCCATTGACTCCAGAGCCATCCACAGTTTTCTCTGAGGAAAGGTCTTTGGGAGAGAAGTTCAAAGATAAGTGCTTTTGGTGGGATACCATGCATTTATTTATTTAGCTCCAAGTTCTGGGCAAGTGTTGATTTCAATCAGCAGCATGGTAGTAAGGATAGCTTACTGGATTTTGAGACAGACTAATCTGGGTCAAACCCCAGCTCTGACACTTACATGCTACTTGACTTTAGGCAAATTACTTGACTTCTCCAAGCCTCACTTTCTTCATCTACCCATATTATTGCTTAGTTTAAGGGTTGTTGGGAGAATTAAATGGCATACCACATCTCACTGATTCTAAGATGCACATTTTTTAACGTTGATGGTATGTATGGTATACGTACAGTTTGATTGGGTATGTTTTTTTTTTTCTTTCATAGTGACACATAAACTAATGCGGGTCTTACAAAAATCAATGGCAACTTATATTCAAAGGAATATGGTGACATATATTAAATAATTAGTGTAATGGCTGACACACAATGAGTACTCAGTACAATGTTAATTTCATCCTTCCTTTTTTAGACAACTGTTTCACAACCTCTTGAGGAACAGGGAGGTCCTAAATAGTTAATAATTGGAAGGAGCCTACAGATTTCCAATATGGAAAATTAATGAGAAAGTTTGCACCCATCAGATCCTATGGAAGATTATTTCTATTCTACACATGCATATATAAAATATACATGTATATATATTTTTTTCTCATCCCATTTCCTACGGTAAGGTAAATATTCTACAACTTTCCAACTCTGCTTGCTCAGTATATTTTAGTTCAATGTGAAATTCATCCATTGAGCACAAAGCTAAATGTGTTTGCCTGCTTTATCTTAGAAAAGAGGATATCCCTGCGATCACCAAGCCTCAACCCCTATCTTCCAAATCAGTCACTTACCACAGAATGTCTTTGCCAAGTTGAATATCCTTCAGATCCGACTTCTTTCCTCTACTGGTGCTCAATACAAGATGCTTTACTTTGTCACAAGAAGCATATAATAAACTCAACGCTGCAAGGATATATCTGTAAGGGAAACTTTTTCTTGATCTGGCTGGCCTTGAACATAATCATCAGAAAGACTTTCTGTGCTCAGATATTATGGTTGTAAGTGAGAATTTTTTTCCCTCACATAAGAACATATCTAATCCACTATATAAAATGTTATCAAGCAAGTTGTGTCACTGTTATTTTGTGCTAGTGAGTTACCCAGGTTAATTACATATTACTACAAAGTCATCTTCTTTATAGCTGCCTTACATTTTAAAACAATTTAACGGTATACATCATCTTGTCCTGCAATATTAGAATTTCGTTTGCTAGATCTGTCTCTGTCTCTCTCCCCCTTGTTCAACTTCTAGACAGTGGATTGCTGCTTGGTACCCCTGCCTGAGGACGTGCAGTGGCAAAGCCAAGCTTTGTTTTTTCAGTATGGTCAATTAGCTAGTCAGTCAATGATCACTGAGGGCCCACTGTATACCCATCACTGCTCTAGGTTCTGAGATTAACTAGAAAGATACAAGCTAGACCTTCAAGGCATTCATCTATGGCAAAGACATGAAACAGATGTCATATTGAGCAGGAGCTGTCTCAAGTGACCAACACTTAAGTGATTAATCTGTGGTCTCCATTCACTCCTTAAATGTAAAGATGGCCAGGTGCAGTGGCTCACACCTGTAATCCCAGCACTTTGGGAGGTCAAGGTGGGAGGATCACTTGAGCCCAAAAGTTCAAGACCAGCCTGGGCAACATAATGAGACCCTGTCTCTACAAACAAATTTAAAAATTAGCTAGGTGTGGTGATGCACTCCTGTAGTTTCAGCTACTCAGACTGAGGTGGGAGAACTGCTTAAGCCTGAGAGGTCAAAGTTGCAGTGACTGTGATTGTACCACTGCATTCCAGCCTGAGTGACAAAGGGAGGCTCCATCTCAAAAAAATAAAAAAAATTAAAATAAATAAATAAATAAATAAGGCTGGGAGCGGTGGCTCACACCTGTAATCCCAGCACTTTGGGAGGCCAAGGCGGGCAGATCATGAGGTCAGGAGCTCGAGACCAGCCTAACCGACATAGTGAAATCCAGTCTCTACTAAAAGATACAAAGAAAAAAAAAAAGTCAGGCATGGTAGCAGGCACCTGTAATCCCAGCTACTCGGGAGGCCGAGGCAGGAGAATTGCTTGAACCCTGGAGGCAGAGATTGCAGTGAGCCAAGATGGAGCCATTGCACTCCAGCCCAGACAACACTGTGAGACTGCGTCTCAAAATAAATAAGTAAATAAGTAAATAAATAAATAAATGTAAAGACATAAGGCCTTCGATCTGCTGAGCCTTACTGCTAGTAGTAGGCTACTCTAGGACACCTTCATGCCCTTGCTCCCACCAGTGGAGCTGTCTGCTCACCAAGAGTCAGCGTTTGTTCCCAGGCCTATTTGTGCTAGTTCTTCCTATTATTGTAATTACATAATTTAATTAAACTTACTTAAAGTGATGAAATATGAGTGCAAAAAAGATGTTGTTTCTGTAAGATCTAAGGTGAATGTTTAGAAAAGGCTTTAAAAGTGAGTCACTAAAAAATGTGCTGTCAACTTAGGCATGAGAGAGCCAACCATAAAACATCATTAAATCTGGAAAATCTGATTGCCTCACAAATGTCTTTAAGATCTTGCTCCACTTTAAAGAACCCGGGACACAAAATGATTGGGAAAGCCTCAGGGGTGTGACTTCTGTAAGAAACAAGACTCAGAAGTCTAATAGGAAGCCTTCAACTCCAAAGATGGTGCCTTGGCTCAACATCAAAAACCTGAGGCATGTTTTAAGTTAAAATAAAAGCTTAAAGTATGATTCTATCATTTTGTATGATTCCTGCCTTAACTAACTTGTTCAACTAAATCGCTAATTATTAATTGAATTGGGTATAAGGGTTTCTACTGTTGTTAACCAAATAATACGTTAAAAGCTACAATACAGGGTGTGAAGGCACACAAGATGATCTCTTACAGGGGAAGAGAAGGCTTAGGACAGCCTCCAAGGAGGCAGGTGAGTCCTGAGCTGGGTGCCAAAGTATAGAGTAGGAGGTCCTAGGGAAATAAGGAAAGCCAGTCACTTCCCAGGGTAGAAATCAGTATAGTCATATGACTCAGTTTTCTAGACTTCGTAAACCAACCCAGAGACATGATAGCATAAGTTTGACTCTTTAGTCTGCCATTACGGTGTGTTCTTAAACAAGTCTTCTACGTCTCAGGGTCTGCATCTGAAAGATGAGGATAGTAGCAGTACCCATCTCAAGGGGCTGCTGTGAAGATTACATAAGATGACCTCTAATTAATCATACATTAATAAAAATGAGTGCAAAATTATTTTAAGGCTTTCCGGGAGCAAGGGAGTAGGAATGCTGATTCTGGAGATAAAGAAAATGTTTTATACTTCTAAAATCTCTTGCCAAGATCGTAAGAAGTAGGAGATTGAAGAGAAAGAAAGGTGGAGTGTAAGCACCAGAGACCTGGAGATATGTCGGCCCCTGAGGCAAGCACTCTCAACAACCAATTCTCAACCTGCACAGTCCAGCCATCACTTCCAACTAGCTCACTCATTTCCCCCAAAGATCCTGTAAAATAACTACTTCCACTATCTCCATTTTACATATGTAGGAACTAGGTCTCATAGAAGTTAAACACTTCATTCAAAGTTGTGCAAACAATAAACAGGGAGCAAGGACTAGAACCCAGGTCACCCGATTCCAAATTCTGTGGACTTCTCAATAGCCCAGGCTGCCTGTCTCATGTTCACTTCACAAACCCTGAGCTGTCGTGTCTGGTATTATATTTATTCATTTGTTAAAACTACTGGTAGGACAGGATGCTGCAACTAATAGCTAAAACGAGGATTGGAGATTATCAAGGATTCCAATTATCCTGCCTATCTCTGACCTCCATTACTAAGGATAAACAGAAGCCAGCTCTAGCAATTTTCTGAAATTTTCATTAATTTTAAATTAATTTATACAATGTCGTCTTTCCCTTTACCCAAAATTAAAATGTCCTTGTCTTTTCAGTTTCTCATTACAGACAAATCCCTGTATGTCTTTGAGACTGTCTGTTGTTTTTCTCTGGATCCTTTGTATTTCTGCTTTGTTTTCTTTGAAATGAAAGGACCCAGTGCTGATTTCTGATTTTAAGGTGAAGTCATAACATCAATGTATATCATTAAAATGTTTTATTGTAATTACAGAAATAGTCAATGCCAAATTATGCACACTGTATTATTTTCTGCATTATTCTTTATCCCATTCTCAAAGTTAATACAGCCTATTATATCTCATTCATTCTTCTGACTGCTGCTGCACAGTGAGCAGATGTCTCCATTGAGCAATCCACAATGAATCTGAGATCTTTTTCCTGAGCACTTACAAGTAGAGTAATTCAGAGCCCATCAGTGAGTATGAGCTGTTTCAATTGTTCCTTCCAGTGTACATTAGTTTGCACTTGTCTACATAAAATTTCAAAGAATCATAGATATTAAAGAGGGAAAAGACCAGTTAGTTTATCAAACCTGCCAACTCTGCCGGCAAAAGCAAGCAAAGGAAGTAATCCTATCAGTTCATACTATTTTAATGATGCTGATTAATAATAATTACAATTACTGCTTATATTACGTGGTGTCTTTCATCCCAAAATCAGTTAAGATGCTTTTTATTTTTAAGGCAGCATTTCTTTTCCAAAAGGGAACTGGGGCACAGACATTAATGTTACCATACTCAAAGCAAATCCAAAGAAGCCAAGAATTCAATTCAGTTGGGTTCAGTAAACATCTTGAGCACAACCACTTGAAAGGAGAGGAATTCTGCTGGGTGCTCTTGGGGATGCAGAGGTAAATAGGACCTAAATCCTTACCCTCTGGTTTACTTTCTAGTAAGGGATTTATGACAGTGAACACGTATAGCTAATATGATCATTCTAAGCAAAGTAGAAGATAACATGGACACAAGAGTCCTCTGGCTTTAGGAATTGAAAAAGACTGTGAAGAATGTGACATCTGAGCCAGACCTTGAAAGAAGAATGAGTCTAATGTCCATCTGCAGAGTTTGGAAAAAAAGAAGCTGAGCAAAGAACCAAACCAAAACAGAACAAGAGAGCTTAGCTGGGGTTCTACCTTACAGTGGAAAGACCAGTCAGTATGCACTTCGTCACAGCAAGGGAATAAAGTCCAAAATGCAGAAGACATCTACTAGGCTCTCTTTAAACAGGATTAGGATGTGAAAACTCAATACACCTGAACAACCTGAAACAGCTACCAGAATATATTGACTGCCAATCATGAATATACTTATGGAGACAAGGCAGAATGTTTTAAATGAGGACTGTCTCCAAAAAACCCACCAAATCCCGAAAGCCTGGTATTGTATGTAAAAAAAAAAAAAAAAAATGGAAATTCCCAACTACAGACTAAAATCTCAAACATTAGATGAATAAATGACCCATCTGTCAGTACCTTAGTACTCCTTTGTACTACAAGAACTCACACTAGTGTCCCATATGGTCACACCAGGGATTGATAGGCCCTTGTTAGATTGCTGTTCAACTCTAGAACCCAAACCTAGAAAGCACAGAACAGGGTATTTCATTGTGTGATTCCTTCAATAGAACTCTGGGAAAGTACAGACTAGGAAAATGCCAATATATTCTTATGGTTAGTAAGAGTAGATATTTCTCCGCTTTCATTCAAAGAAACCAATCTTTGAAAGCATTATTATCTGTCAATCTTTGTTTGTTTTATTTTTTGCGACAGAGTTTCACTCTTTTTGCCCGGGCTGGAGTGCAATGGTGTGATCTCGGCTCACCGCAACCTCCTCCTCCTGGGTTCAAGTGATTCTCCTGCCTCAGTCTCCCGAGTAACTGGGATTACAGGCATGCGCCACCACGCCCGGCTAATTTCGTGTTTTTTAGTAGAGACAGGGTTTCGTCATGTTGGCCAGGGTGGTCTTGAACTCCTGACCTCAGTTGATCCATCATCCTTGGCCTCCGAAAGTGCTGATTACAGGCGTGAGCCACTGCGCCTGGCCTCAATCTATTATTCAGTCATTACAATGCTACTTTATATCACCCTTTATAAAACCACTGGAGTGAAGAAAAAGGAAACTATAGAAGACTTCTAGTACTTCCACATTCATCCCTCAAGGACCATTGCAAATGTCGTCCCCTTCGTGAAGCATTCCCCAATTCCTTCCACCATTATTCCCTTCACCACCAAATTAATTGTTCTCTCCCGTGACTACCACAGTTCTTTTGATCCATTGGTATATGCTTTATAATTAGTTCTGTGAATATCTGTCTCTCTCCACCAGGATGAAAGCACCTTAAAGGTAGGGATTCAAGCCTCAATCATCTTGCACCCCGCAATGCCAAGCTCATTTTCATTGTCTGACATACAACAGATATTTATCATGTTTGTTAAATCACTTCCTCAGGTCTCAGAGACCTTATTTTGACATATTTAAATTATTAAAACTTTTTAAAAATCTATACTTTAGTCCATTTTCTGCTGCTTTAGTCCATTTCAGGATACCACAGACAGCATTTTCTGCTGCTTTAGTCCATTTCAGGATACCACAGACTGCATCGTTTATAAAGAAAAGAAATTTATTTGCTAGAGTCTGGAAAGTCCAAGATCAAGGGGCCACATCTGGTGAGGGTCACTCCATAGCAGAAGGCATCACATGGTTAGTGAACACGTAGGCATGGCAGAGGGAAAATGGGGGCCAAATTCATCCTTTTATCGGGAGCCCACTCCGTCGATAACTAACCCACTCCCAAGATAACCGCGCTAATCCGTTCATGAAAGTGAAGCCCTTAAGGATTCTCCACCTCTTTAAGGTCTCACCTCTTAATACTCTCATAATGGCAATTAAATTTGAACCTAAGTTACGGAGGGAACAGCCGAACCATAACAGTACCCTATCCAAAACTTACCCTTGTCTAACCATGGCATTCAGAGTCAGATGCGAGACCCTTATAGGTGTGTGTCTGCCACTATCCTTCATTCAATCAGCATGTACCTCTGGCTGTGCACTGAAGAAGTACTGCCCTTAACAAGACCTGAGCCTTGACTCTGTCACTTAGCAATTATATAACTTTGGAAATCCTTTACAGTCAGACCGACCCAGCTTCAGATAGACTTATACTCTAATGGTCACTTGCTAATTGTATGATGTTTGGCAAGTTATACTCTCTAGACCACAGTGTCCTCAACTATGAGGTGAAGGTATTAATAGCACCTATCTCAGTTTGAATGAGACAATGCCTGGAAGAGTTTAGCTCACTGTGTGGCACATAGCGAATACTCAATTATTATTACTGTCTCCTCATTTATAAAGTAGAAATAATAATACAAGTCCCTCAGGACTGTTGTAAGGAATAAATGATATAAAAAGCAGAATTTTACCCAGCATGTTGTTCCATCAACATTTCCTTCCTCCTTATGTTCTAGAATAATTGCTACAACTGATTGAGTGCCTTTTACATATCAGGTAATGTGTATCAGTCACTTTAAATATATGATCCCATCTAATTTAATTCTTAAGACAAGCTATTTAAATAACAATTATTATCCCTATTTTACAGATGATGAACTGAGTTTCAGAGAGAACAAATAACCAGGCCAGGGTCACATAACCAGTTCAGGACAGACTGTTCCAGAAGCTACAGACAAGTTGGATCAAGTACAAAACAGGGAAGCATAGGAAGAAAGCACAGGAAGAAAGCACACGCTTTGAAGCTCCCTATGGAGTTGAGCATTTCTATTTATCCTCATCCTGGTCCCCAATTCCAGTACTACGCTTGCTGTTTAGACTAGCCTCTGGGATCCACGTCAATATATTCTCACTCTCACTATTCACCTACTCTTGCTTTTTGATAAATACATGAAATGACATCTCTCATGTAAGAGCTAACTCTAATACACTTCCCTCTCCCGATTTTTTTTGTTATAAATTGGCTATTGTTCCCATGGTCTTTTTATCTCAGTTGTATTAATTGTCACCCATGAAAATTTTAATTTTTAGTCATCCAGTTAGCCTTAATTTCCTAGACTTCCATAATGGGCTTATATTAGCTGTGTCAAATATGTTCCTTGCCAGCCACATGGAAGGGAAGATGGCCCTTCCATGGTTCATACTAAAAGACAGTCCAGTTTTATACCAAGTGACAACCGCTCTACCCCTACCCATCTCCCTTTACCACAGCACCCTAGACTAGAGGTGAGCATCTGACTCATGGACAGCTCCAACCTCAAGCTGGCTAAGAACCTATAAAGCATGGCAGTGAAAAGATGAGTTGGGTTAGTTGGATCCTTTCTTGGGAATCTAAATTAGGGAATTCTGAGAGAAGGAAGCAATTATCATGGAAAACTGCAGCTGAAAGAATGGAAGGAAAGAAACCATGAGGAGAAGCCATGAAGCGGGGAGAGTAGAAAGAGTAGATTCTGGACATGGGGCTCTTGACAAGTCAAAGAAGCAACAATTAGGGGTGTAATTAAAAAGCTATGAGATTGAGAGAGCTTACTCAGAATAAAGCTAGAAGATCAAAGCAGTGAGTAGCAAAAGAGCCTGAGTAAGGCAAACACAGAGGGAGAGAATCAGACTGATATGAACGAGAAAGTTGTCCCTAGAGCTGCCTCAGCACCTAAAAGGTCTCCAAGTCTGATTGCAGGCTCTATCTGTGAGCATCTTCACAGTGAATGTCACTTTCCTAGAGGGAACCTGAGTGAGTCAGTTCTTTGCAACCAGAAGCCCTTTTCTAGACGGTTTAGCACTTAAAACCTTTTTTAGAGCCGGGCGCGGTGGCTCAAGCCTGTAATCCCAGCACTTTGGGAGGCCGAGACGGGTGGATCACGAGGTCAGGAGATCGAGACCATCCTGGCTAACACGGTGAAACCCCGTCTCTACTAAGAAATACAAAAAACTAGCCGGGCGCGGTGGCGGGCGCCTGTAGTCCCAGCTACTCGGGAGGCTGAGGCCGGAGAATGGCGTGAATCCGGGAGGCGGAGCTTGCAGTGAGCTGAGATCCGGCCACTGCACTCCAGCCTGGGCTACAGAGCGAGACTCCGTCTCAAAAAAAAAAAAAAACAAAAAAAAACACCTTTTTTAGAAAATGAAAATTACATTACAGTGACTCCTTCTTTGTTTCAGATGGTCACAACTGCAGATTCCTGGAAGTCAGGCATTCACCTTACTATCCTCTGATTGTCCAAACTTCCTCAAAGATCTCTTGATTTTTCCTGTTTCTGAGCTAGAAGAAACTTCTCCTCTTTAGTCACTACCTAAATATCAATAAATAGCAGGTAAGATAGGCAAACTTAACTAACTGATTTATCATCTGTGATTCTTTGACATAAAAAATAAACTCATAGGAAATCACAAGGTCCAAGAATGGGAAACGTGAAAAACAAAAGCTTTAGGGGGAAAAAGCTGGGCATGAGAAAGGAGAGGAGGCTGAGTGTGGTGGCTCATGCCTGTAATCCCAGCACTTTGGGAGGCTGAGGTGGGCAGATCACTTGAGGTCAGGAGTTTGAGACCAGCCTGGCCAACATGGCAAAACTCTGTCTCTACTAAATATACCAAAATTATCTGGGCATCATGGTGCACACCTGTAATCCCAGCTACTTGGAAGGTCGAGGCAGGAGAATCGCTTGAACCCAGGAGACAGAGGCTGCAGTGAGCCGAGATCTTGCCACAGCACTCCAGCCTGGGCAACAGAGCAAAACTCTGTCTCAAAAAAAAAAAAAAAGAAAGAAAGAAAAGGAAAGAATTTGAGAGTATACAAAATGCTTTATTATGATTATGTATTTTATTCTTTGCAACAGGAGAGAAGACGAATACCCTATGAGAAATTTCCTTTTTTTTTTAATGCAACACAAGGTTGCAATTTAAGATTCTTCTTGTCAATTCTTTTTGTATTTACACCTTTTTTTTTTTGAGACAGGGTCTCACTATCTCGCCCAGGCTGGTCTCAAGCAATTCTCCCACCTCAGCCTCTGGATGTATATTTAATTAAATTCATTAATAAGCTTTATTTCAGTGTGAACTGTTTATTCATTCACCAACATTTATTGATTGCCTGCTCTGTTTCACCCTATGCTAAGGATTAGGGGTACAAAAACTACAAACAATTCCAACCTTTGAGGGACCACAGCCCAGAGCAGGAGGCAGATGATTCTAGTGCAGTGTGATAAGAGCCACATAAGTGCATACTAGGAAGTGGTGGAGCAGGAATGACCTGGTTTGGGTCCAGGAAGCTTCCCAGAAGAAATGCCCAGGATCAATCTTGAAAGGAGCAGCTGGAGCTGGCTTGGAAAAGCTAAGGCAAAAAGACATTCCAGGCAGAGACAGCAACGTGGGCACTGGCACGGAAGTTAAAGTCCTGAATTCTTTAGACTATGGTTGCCTTAAACACTCCAGTGTGTCATGGATGTCTATACGGTAAACCACCAATCCAAGCATCCTTGGAGAAAGTATGACCTTAACCTTCACTCAGAATGATCCTTGTCCACAGACCCTCAGCAAAATTTCTCTCCTCAAACATGTACTAACTACACAAGCCCTAAGGATAATAGAAAGTCCAATATATCTAGTATTATCCAAGATAAAAAGTTACCTCAAGGTTCATAAGTTTCTCTTCTGAGCAAATGACGGCTTGGTTTCCTTCAAATGCTATTAGTGGTAGTTTTGAGTTTGTGTATTTTTCAGGAAAAAGAGTGGTTGTGATTTTCATGGAATTACTAAAGCTCTCCAAAGTTTTAAACTAAAGGCATTTTGAATCTTTAAGACTACTTTTGGTAACTATTTAGATCATTAAAAATTAGATTGGCGACAATAATATATAGAATACGCTTTCCTTTTCCCTTTATAATGTTTAGCATTCATCGGTAACCAAACACTTCACAAATTTCTACAGAGTACATTATTAGGTTCTAAAAGTCTTACTGGCATGTCCACTTCACTAAACTATTTCTGTTTTCCTGTCTTTAAAGTTAATAATACATTTTTCTTATGTATCTACTTATTATTGTTATGATATTAAACAAGATATTCAATGTCAGGAATTTTAAGCAACCCAGAATAAAGACACATTGTAAATCAAAAAATTATTACATATAGTGTGCAAAATCCTCTTTCCCAGCTAGAAAGTAATTATATCTTACATACTATTTTTTTCCAGATGAAAAAACGTAAAACTAATTAAAATTGAGTCAGTGGTTTACTAACTGTCAAAGCAACCTTGAACTGGTTTCCCTTGCTCCAAACCAGATGATATTCCTAAAGCACGGCAGGAAAATTTACTCTGGGGTTCTAAAAATTATATTAAGAGCCACTGTGTAAAATTTTTAAATTATATATTTTCAAAGGTTTAACCAATTTCAAATGAATAGTGCTTGGAATTACTCATAGAGATGACATGATTAGTGAAACCATTATTCATTCTCCACCCTCTGTCTCACCCTCAATCACATTTCAGAAGCAGATTATTACTTATATCTTAAAGGCATATATAATATATATGCACACACGTATATTATATACACACACACATATGTAACTATCAGCAGATAATCTGTTTCAGGAGTTTCATGTCATAAAGATTGCCAATGGTCCCGTCATCCCCAAAAGCATAGTGTTAAACCCATAGCATGTATCATCAGCACTACAGTTGCTTACACTGTTCCTTTGCATCCTCAAAACAACATGTGAGCACAATACAAAAAAAAAAAAAAAACCACGATTTTTATGAAAAAGCCTGTGAGAACAGCAAAGCTAAGAGATGTACCCAGTGCCCATCCATTTTAAATTCATACTTATACAGAAAAACATGCATTCAAAACAGCCTCTTCTTTCGGAAATGGTTCTTTAGTCTCTTGCACATGTGCCTGCATGCTGACTGGCAAATTCTCCAAAAGATATAAATTAAACTCTCACTTCTTCCTATTGAGCTTTTCACTTCAAAATGTCAACATAGTCGGTATGATAGATATAGACGTATAGGAATGAATCCTATATATCCACAAAACCCACTACCCTTTCCCCTTTAATAACTATAGTTCTTGAATTGGGCTTCATATAAGATGACCAAAAACCAGATTCATTAAGTATCCTATTCACAGAATCAGAAAAACATTGAATAGCAGAGCTGGAAGGAAGCTTAAAGATGATTTAGTCCGATTCCCTCATTCCGAGAGGTCCAGAGAAGTAGAATGGGGATTTCTAGGCCATAGACTGGCAAAACCAAAGATAGAGGCTGGTCCATTGAACTTTGTAGAAAACATGTCATTATTAAACTAGAACTAGGGATCCTTTTTTTGATGAACATTCTAAATCCTACCATTTTAAAAAAAAAGGATGGGGGAAGGCAAAACTAAGGCAATTATTACTATTTATTATTATTATTATCATCATCATTATTATTATTATTATTACTATTATTGAGATGGAGTCTCGCTCTGTCACCCAGGCTGGAGTGCAGTGGCGCGATTTCAGCTCACTGCAAGCTCTGCGTCCCGGGTTCACGCCATTCTCCTCCTTCAGCCTCCTCAGCAGCTGGGACTACAGGCACTCACCACCACGCCTCGCTAATTTTTTTGTATTTTTAGTAAACACGGGGTTTCACCGTGTTAGCCAGGATGATTTCGATCTCCTGACTTCCTGATCCGCCTGCCTCGGCCTCCCAAAGTGCTGGGATTACAGGCGTGAGCCACCGCACCCGGCCCAAGGCAATTATTTTAATGCCAAGTCAACACAGTACCTTTAATCTGTATGTCGTGGTGATTGCCTCTGTTCTCTGCTTCTCATCTCTTGCAAAGATGGTCTAACAGGGAGATTTCATTAGCTAGCAGTTTCACCTCTCATTTTCTTGTGAGTCCTTGGGTGAGTCACATAACCTTACTCAAATATAACAGAAGGATAACAATACTATTTAATTCACAGAGCTGTTATAATAGAGGACAAGGCAGATATTGTAAAGTGCATTAAAATGTCAAGGTTTAAAAGGAATGGAGGAAATTTCCATTGTACATCTTATATTTATGTCTCTTGGGAGTAGAAAAACTACAAAATCCCCTTTAGTAAAGCTACATGCAAAAGCCGTATTTGTAACTAATGAGTTTTGGAAATGTCCTGCACCTTGTGTTGGTTTTACTTTCAGCAGGACTAGAGACTCCAGAATTGTTATTTATGCAGAGTACCTACACATTGCACCCTTTAAAATGTCGTAACAGTCTTCAGTTTTCTTCCCCCGGAGTTAAAGATGACCTGTATCACTGCTGTCTGGCTCTCCAGTTCTGTTAAATCTTTCCTCTGACCAGATCCTTGTTTTACTCACTCCTCAACTCCCCATTTGGATTACTCCTCTTTTTGGATTACTCTTCCAATGCCAACTCAGACTGCCTCCCCAAGAGGCAGCTCCCCGGTGAGTAACACACTTGGGGTGGGGGAGAGTATGTCGGAAGTGATCAAAGACTTGCAAATGAAGTGCATACCGCTCAGAGGAGGAGGCGTTGGCCACAGGTGCCAAACGCAGACCACAGCAAGCTGGCAAGCTCCGGTTTAGGTTGTTGCTACAATGTGGGCTGGGCACATCCCTGTGTAACAATGCTGGGTATGTAGAACTGACTCTTATTTTTCTCATGACACGGCTTAACCACACATTATGTGTGGGTTCCTAAAGTATAGGCATCAAACCTATGATTTATGTGTGGGTGGGCATGTGTGCCTTCTAAAAAAACTATTAAATTAATCTTAAAAAAAAAGATGGATGGACAACACTGAAGACAAACTCCGCTGAGTACTAGAGAAAGACACGACGTAGAAAATGGTGACGCCAGCATTAACACAAATCTGCGTCCGTGGAAATGACTGGCATTTCAACCAGACACTATATTCTTTCCAAGAAAGGCCACAAATAGGAGGAAGAGAGAGAGAGAGAGAAAAAAAGGTTCTATCTTTGATATCACTAAACCAGTCAGATTTTAATAACACAACCAGAGATCTGCTAAAAAGGTATTTAATTTTTTTTCCCTTTATGAGTCCTTGCTGGGAGGGGTAGGATATGTTTCCTTGCTGGGAGGGGTAGGAAAGGTCATTTTATTATATTGTCTTTGGAATTCCAAGATGACAGTGATAATGGTGGAGACTCTTGCAGCTGAGTGTTTAGTACCAGCCCTAGAAGAACGATGGAATCAGTAAAACGAGATCAGAGTCTCACTAACTGCAGTCAACATGAATTATCCAGGTAGCAATGTTAGGCTGCTCACTACAAGAGTGAAGTTACTTCACAGTACAAGTGTAGGGGATTAGCAGATATTATTTGTTGGTCTGTGTGCTGAGAAAAGAGAGAGAGTGAAGGATGATGAGAGACGGAAGGAAAATTTTCTGCTCTTTGGAATTGCTGGGCTCCCTGTGAGTAGGAATGACACCAGAGGAATGGAAGTTGGCTGGGGCAAGGGGAACTCAACCACAAAGAGAAAGAGAACAGTTAGCTTATGTCTAGTTACACACTTTGAGTCAATAACTTATGCAACTCTATGCACTCCGCCATAATACTTGCATGCTGTTCAATAAGTATTATCAATATTAGGATTACTAGTTTGTGTGACCATGTGGTTAATGTGGATCATACCAATAAGACTGTAAGTTCCCTGAGGGCAGGTGTATATCCGCCTTTCTCTTTCCTATATCCTCAGTGCCCAGTGTTTGCCTGCTGCAGAGTAAAGATCCCCAAAATATTAGTTGAATGAACAAATGAATACATGAATGAATTTATGCAAATTCATGTTGTGGACCCATGTTTGTCATATTTGTGCTATTTGATGACATGAGCAGGGCAGAGCATGCTGCTGTAATCCACCACAGCAAGCAGAACTACAAAAGGTGCCTCTCTTTGGTTGGCCAAGTGCTGGAGTATGTAAAATCAAATGTGGGTGTGAGGTAAAGGTACGCGGCATGAAGACCCTCCGGGTACTCTGAACCCCCGGGTGTGGTCTAGATGTTACCACAGCTTTGTTGCGCCCCTTAGATTAGTGCTTATCTCTTTTGGACCTTAACATCCTCGTCTATAACATGATGGAATAACACTTCTTTTTCCTTGCAGTCCTTAAATTCTAACATGTTAGGAACATATCTGGACCCTGAAATCTTGTCAGGAACAACCATGGTAAGATCTCTCTGCCTATAAAGTAGAAAACAATTAAGTTTTCAGATATATATATATACACAGCTTTATTTTAATAAAACATTAAATGTAGGGGGACCTTCTTGCCAGATCCAGGCCAACTAATGGCTTTCCTTCAGCTTTTCCCACACTCAGAAGTCAGGTTTCCAGGCCTCTGTGAGAAGCACATAAATATTCTCAACCAGGGCTGGTCCTTTGCTTCAATCTCCAGCTATCACAGGGAGTCAGTCTGATAAACATTTGCAGTTAGAATGGAAGGAGGCACAGCCTCCTAGACTTTTACAGATTTTTTTGGACAAGTAGCAGAGTCACAGAAAACCTAGAATTAGGTAAGAAAGCAGAATTCCCCCAGAGAATTCAGAGAGAGCTACAACTGAGAGCCTTTAAACAATCACTGTGTAGGAACAGAAGAAAGGAAATCCACAACTCAAGAAAATAAGCAGACATTTTTTTCTTCAAAAAAAAATTTTAAAGATGCATGTTAGGCACTGATTTTAGCCCTCTATTCCATCCCTCAAGATGTCACTTCAAAAAGGAAAAGGTTTTATCCACAAAACCACCAGCGAGTAAACAGCCTTCACATTCTTAGCCTCATACACACACAGTGAGATATTTACTCTCTGATAAACAGCAATTGTAAATAAATCTCATTTAATCTCTAAAAGCCACAATAAAAATCTTTAACCTCCAAGGTAGAGTTTACAAATGTGTCTGCATGCCCTGCCAGTGCCAGAAAACACAAGGTCTTGAATAAACTACTATACCAGGAGGCACACTTTCTCGCTCAAGCATCTTACATTGACCTTCTTTAAAACAAAAATATGTACAAGGAGGAGGAAAGGGGAAAACCCAACCCCTCCCACCCCATTCTCTGTACAAATCGGCCAATAAATCTAACGAAAAGACACAAGAGAAAAGGACAGAAGCCAACAGGTGGAACAAGGCTTTTTGTTTCCTTAGAAATGCTCAGACACTTGATCTATGCTCCTCAGTCTATTTGTCTCAGGGTGTCTTTAATGATGGTTTTATTACCCTGATAATCATGATCAAGAATAATGATAACACTTCTACTCTGTGATTCCACAGCATCTCTAGCTGACGATTTCTCCACGCGTTTCAGACACAGTGATCTGTTCTGTTTCGCTCAATCCCAGGGAGGCATACAGCATCCCTGATCAGCTCCCTTGATCTAACAGATGGGGAAATTGAGGCACGGGGCACCCCACAACTCTACAGTCTCTACGACCAGAGGAATCCCTGAGACTGGAAAAGTTTCTGGATCGTCTTGTGGCAGAGTTCTCTTGCTCTCCCTTCTTGCCTGCCATGCCGCTCCTCCTCGGAGAGTCTGGGCTGGGGTGGTAAGGATCGGGGTGCCTCCCCTTCACAGCAAGGCACACCAGGGCAGTGTGTGGGAAGTCCACATGCACACACAGACCCACCGGCACACTGGCACACACAAAGCTCGATGCAATCTCTGCAGTCACTCGGCGGAGCCCTGGCCGGCCCTTGCTCAGCCTGAGAATGCACGGCTTGGAGCCTGCAAGGCCTCCCTGGGCTCTGGGCTGGGGCTTCCCAGAACGAAGGCTCTGCCCTTCTCTCCCTCTCTTTCAGGCTTCCCTCTCTCTCGCTCCCTCTCTCTCTCTCTCTTTTCCCTCCCACACTCACACCCTCCTCCCACCCCTCTCCATCCACCCCTTCTCCCCCACCAACCCAGAGGCACAGATCGTGTTACTGGGGTTCCCTCGAAAGAGGGGCCATCCCCAGCCCTGGGCGCCTTGAAAGACTTCCAGGGGCAACGCAGGAGCTCCAATCGCAGGACCCCAGCGCTCCTCCAGAGCAGCGCAGGAATGAGACCCCCACTTCCAGGCACAGGCGAACAAGCCTGCCACCGAAGAAGGAATTGTTAGGGCTCTTACCTTTTTTATGAGGAGAAATTCTGGAGAATCATTTCAGAAACTGAGGGGGGAAAGTGAATGAAGACAAAAAAGACCCTTTTCCTGCAATCCCTGGCCTCCTGGTATCAAGACACCAGGACAACATCAAAGCAACTTAGGGGGAACACTTTAGGGGCCTATTGTCTGCTCTGGTCTGATCTGTTTTTCTTCTGACTCCCCCTCTTGCTGCGGTGACACTTGGTACGGCCCAGGCATTCATGCCAAGTAGCTTTCACACATGGAAGCTTGTCTCAAGCAATTGCTGACAAGCCACAAACAAGACATTCTCCCTCCCTTCTATACGCCCCCCCTACTCCTCCCCCCCGCCACCTTTTCCTCCTCCCCTCTTGTCTCCCCTCCTCCTTTCTTCTGAATGCAAACTAAAACTCTCCAGTGACAGGCAGGCTCGCAGGCTTGGCCTAGCTGCGCACGCAGACACACACACACACACACACACACACACACACACTCTCTCTCTCTCTCTCTCTCTCTCTCTCTCTCTCTCAAGCAGCTCAGCTAGTTGCTGCTGCACTGGTGGAGTTAAGAGACAGGAAAAAGCCCAGGCTGAGTTGGGGGCAGGGAGAAAAAGAGAGAGGGAGAGCGAGAGCAGAGAGCCGCCTCCTGTGTCCTAGTAAAATGGCAGAAGAGAGGTGAGCCCTTTGGAAGAACAGCAGTGGCCACACACATGTGCACACATACACAGACTCAGGCCATCTCAGCGCCAGGAAAAGTGAAATAAATGACCCGACAAAGGAAAAAACAAAGTCCCATTAGCTGGAGATTGGGGGAGTAGGGAGATAAGAGGGTGGGTGGCCCCAGGACTGGGGTTTCTGTTGAGTGGTTAGGTGATTTTTCTTCTTTACAATGGAGAAAAAATTGTTTCCTGAGGATCTAGCCTTCTTTCACTGCATAATTGAGCATGGACTTGAGCTACTAGTTACAATAAAATCATGAAATGTGTAAATGTGTGAGTAAACTTAACTGTAGGTTCAACTTGTACCCAGGATATTTTTAAAGTGAAGCTTTTTTTTTTTTTTTCTTTTAGCAGAAACCCTAGAGAGCAGTAGCAAGGAGCGTAGTAACAAGTAGTGTAAACTAGGAGAGCTGTGAAGTGTGATGCTAAAGTTACTGATTGCCAGGCTGCTGGAATTTATGGAGGGTGGGCCTGAGAGTTGGAGGAGGGGAGGGTGAGTCTGTTTGCTGTTTTCTAGGAATAAGAGGGGAATGAGGTAGGATAATGAATATGGCAAGAAACAAGCAGGAATTTGATTGGTGTGGAGGGAGGAGGTGGGGGCTGTAAAGGAGTGGAGAGAGAGAGAGAGAGGGAAACAACACTGCATTAAAAAAAGAAGAAAAATGGAAACCCAGAGAGATTGAAACATGCAGAGTAAATGAGATGGTAAAAGAAGGCATAAAATGTGAGCAAAAAGGAGCACAAAGGATGTGCAAATTTGCAGATGGCATGAAATCAGGAGGGCCAATTGAGATCAGGAAGAAGAATGACAGGATGATTACATGACATTGATATTTTTAGATACTGTGGACTCACAGACCTAACAAGATCTCCTCTGCCTAGGCCAGAAGAGTCACCCCTATACAACAGGATCTGAATGGAAGCTTAGCTCCTAACTGGTGCTAAATCAGATGTGTACTTTTTCATGAAGATTGTTTAGACTCTATTCCTCAGACTCTTCCTCTACAAAATGGAAATTATGTGAACACACATCACTCATTCCTTCGTAGGGGTGCAGTAAAGAATAAATTATGACTTCTTTCATACTTAATACTAGCGAAATGAGGTGTCACTACCTAAAACTCACCACATCAAAGACACAGACTTGTTCCTGTTATTTTTCCCCTTAATTTGCTTCTCCGTTATCCCTGATCCCTGAACTGTCTGTCCCGACTCCCATTAATGATGATGATGTGGTGATAATAATGAAAATAATTACTTTTTTTAGTATTTACTTGATTCTTAGCATTTTCCCATGCATTTATACCATGAAGTAATTTCTGTTAAGATCATGTCCATTTACAGATGATAGAAAAATGAGGCACAGAGAGGTTAAGCAACTTGTCTGAGGTCACACAGCAAGGTAGAGGTAGAGCTGAAATCCATCTGAGGTCTGTGTGATTCTAAAGCCCCAGCGTTTACCCACCACATTGTGCCTTCTCACTCGAGTAGACCAGGTAGTCCATGGCACTTCAAGTCTAGTCAGCCATACAAGTACACTGTTTTTTCTGTACCCCAGGGTTGGGTTTGAATCCTTTCATTTTGAGCCGGGGAACTTCTGACCTCCCCTTAATAGGTTACTGACTCACCGTCCACTTCTAAGTGGTGGTGACTCACTATACACAATGAGGCCTCCTAGGTAAGAATTGCATAAAGGGTCGACTTAACCTTCAATGACTGCACTATTTTCAGATTGCTAGGGAATGGAGAAAGGTAGCTAAGACCAGAAAAGCTTCCTTTTCTTAAGTATAAAAAAGTTTTTTAAATAAAAAAGCAAACTAAAAAGGCCCATAGATATTGATGATAATGATGATGGCAACAACTAACATTTATTAAGCATTTCTATATATGAAACAATCTCATACAGTGTAAACTATTAGTGTTTCTATTTTCTAGATGAAGGAGCTGAGGCACAGAAGTGAAGTAACGTGTTAAGGTAATCCAGCCAGGAGGTAGTGGCTGAGATATGGCCCCCGGGTGGTCTACCTTTCTAGAGACCAGGATCGCCACCACTATGCTGTACTGCTACGGCAGCAAAAAGACTTGTTCCGATTGTTAGAGTGAAAATACAAATGCTCAATGAGAGGAAGAAGAAAGAGGCAGTCATGATCCTAACATTTTCACATGCATTTTAAAATCTCATGACATCTCCTGAAAGTAGCTAATGAAGAAGAAAGCATGTGCCCGGGCCCCCAAACAACCTTTAGTTTTCCAATTCCTCCACTTGGCAGAGGACAGAGAATGCCAGGCCTTCAGGCCAGAACATGTTGGTAAGAACACCAGGTCAGACTATCTTGCCTCCAGCACTGATGGCTTCCACCTGCCAACTCCAAAGAGAAAAAACAAATTCCAAGTGGATATGTGAACAAGGTCAATGCATGAGCATTTCTAAGTGTATTTTACAAGACTTATGAATGCTGAGCATGGAGTAGAGATGAAAACGTCCTAGATTCTTTTTTTTTTTTTTTTTTTTTTTTTTTTTTTTTTTTTTTTTTTTGAGACGGAGTCTCGCTCTGTGGCCCAGGCTGGAGTGCAGTGGCCGGATCTCAGCTCACTGCAAGCTCCGCCTCCTGGGTTTACGCCATTCTCCTGCCTCAGCCTCCCGAGTAGCTGGGACTACAGGTGCCCGCCACCTCGCCCGGCTAGTTTTTTGTATTTTTTTTAGTAGAGACGGGGTTTCACCGTGTTAGCCAGGATGGTCTCGATCTCCTGACCTCGTGATCCGTCCGTCTCGGCCTCCCAAAGTGCTGGGATTACAGGCTTGAGCCACCGCGCCCGGCCTGAAAACGTCCTAGATTCTTAGGCAGAAGATCTGGCATTCTAGTGCTTGTTCTATACTCACCAGTGTGTGAGCACAAGCCTTGCTATCTGAACCCTATTTCCTCAATTATAAAATAAGCTAATGACATTAGCTCTAAAACCCTTTCCAGTTCTGAAATGCTATCATGCTAGTGGTTCTCTGGTTGATGAGGGAAAGACTGGAAACCAGACTGGGCGCGGTGGCTCAGGCCCGTAATCCCAGCATTTTGGGAGGCCGAGGCAGGTGGATCACGAGGTCAGGAGATCGAGACCATCCTGGCTAACACGGTGAAACCCCATCTCTACTAAAAATACAAAAAAATTAGTTGGGCGCGGCGGCATTTGCCTGTAGTCCCAGCTGCTGGGGAGGCTGAGACAGGAGAATGGCGTGAACCCGAGAGGCAGAGCTTGCGGTGAGCCGAGATTGCACCACTGTACTCCAGCCTGGGCGACAGAGCAAGACTCTGTCTCAAAAACAAAAAACAAAAAACAAAAAAACTAGAAGCCAAGGTAACTGATGAGATGTGTTTGGCACATGTGTGTGAAAATGTGTTGGAAGGGGTGGTGGCATTAAGGAATGGAACAAGAATTAGACCCTATCTGGGCTGTTCTACCCGGATTGCAACACACCTCTTCCAAAATGCCTTCTACATGATATCCACTTTTCACTTTATTTTGTTTCACTGCTAGAGCTCCCACCAATTACAAATTCACTTGCATTATTAATAATCCTTTAAAAATGTAAACACCTCTGGAAGGGATAAGGGAAGTCAGCCTTTCCTACTTTAGCATGAATTATTTCATTAGCCTACTTTTCTACAAATTCCTAGATCATATCAAACAGCCATTTAGAGTAGAGGGAGAAGAGGAAAAGAGTAGTAGGAGCCGGTAGGTAGTTTTGGAACTTAGAAAACTCCTTGGTGCAAGGCAGGTCTGATTTGGGGGCTGTACAGGGCAGTAGAAAGAGAAGGGACACTGGGAAACGAGACAAGCTATCGGAGGTGAGGAGATGTGAAAAGCAAAGACTTTCAAAACTTGTATCTAGCCCAGCCCAGAATGAATTGAAGGACCTTCATCATTCTCCACATTCCTTCTCCCTTTTCCTGCATCTGGCACAGGCTTATAATAGGTTCCTGTGGGTTCCCTATGGGACTTAAGGTTCATTCAAAACATGGGAGAAATGCTGAGATTTCTAAACAACCAACTTACAAAATAACCTTAAAAACTACAGCCCATTCATAATTTGATATCTACCTACATGTATATATTTAACTGTGGAAAAGAATGTGGTAGTAGGACAAATGAGACTTCTCCACATTTCTGGAAAGGTAAATTGTCTGACTTAAAGGAGAGAATCAAGCAGAAAATCAAGAAACAGATTTCAAGATTTACCAAGATAAAGGAGCAATTTAGTGGCTGGCAAGATTAGAACTCACCTAATCTGAAAATAGCTACCTCTTACTAATAATAAGTAAATTAAATTACAGAAAAACATAGCACTCCCCAATGATTAAAAGCCAAGGTAAAATGGCTGGGTTTTGGAATTGAAAGATTCAGGTTCTGATATCAGTGTGCTTACAAGCTAAATGACCTTGGCCAAGTCTTTTAACTTTTCTGAGACAGTTTCCAACGAGTTGCTATGTAAACAAGCTTTACAAGCAGTGAAGTGCTATACAAATTTTAGCTAGTAATATATAACAATATTTAGTAAGAACAGCAGTGCTATGTGCTAGACATGTGCCTTACATGCATTATCTCATTTAATCCTTGCAATTCACCCTATAAGGGGAGTACTACTACTGGGAGTACTACTAGTGGTATTTATTTACTTGGTCTCTAGACCCAGACAGACATGACATTGAGTTACAGGCTCTGCTACTTTGTGACTCTGGACAAGTTACTCAACCTTTCTGGGCTTCAATTTCTTCTTCTGTAAAATGAGGATATTAATAGTACTTTCCTCATGGGATTATTTTGAGGACAAAATGAGATAATGAATGTATGTGACATAATTAGCATAGTGCCCAGTACATAAAAAGTAATCAACAAATGTTAGATGTTATATTTGTTCTCATTTTACAGGTTTGCTGAGATTAAGTACTTTGTCCAGGGTCACACAGTTCATAACTATAACGGCCTCAAACCTGGTTCTGTTTGACCCAAAGCCCCTGTTATTTCAGCTGTTTTATATTGTCTATCTTGCTATGGATTTTTCAGACCTACAAATAACTGAAGGGACAGACTAATTATCATTTGTTTTGTCCTTATTAGGTTCCCATTTGAACAGTTAGTCTGTAAACAAACACTCAAGGAAAATATTTTCTATACAGGACACCTTAGAGAAACAATGTTAATATTTAAAAATATTATTTGAGGCTGGATGTGGTGGCTCACACCTGTAATCCCAGCACTTTGGGAGGCTGAAATGGGAGGATCGCCTGAGGCCAGGAGTTTGAGACCACCGTGGCCAACATACTGAGACCTTGTCTCTTAAAAAAAATAATAAATGCTACATCAGCATAGTGCAGGAAGTTAAAAAAATAAAAATAAAAAGCTCAAAAAAATTAAAAATGGAAAAAACAAAAATACTATTTGAAAAGACCCCTCAAAGTGACCTACAGTAGAGTTCAAGCATCTCAGAAAAGCACAGTGACAAATTCATGATTTAGGACTTAAACATTATTCATTTAAATTTCATCTTTTTCTCTTCTCAGCTAAGCTTCAGGTCACTAGAGAGCATTAAATGGCCAAAAGCTCCAGTATAGAAGAAAGAACAAGGCATCTGGGTAATCCACAAACTGTAGTATGTAATATGTAATATGTACTATGAGATGGGTAGAAAATCGAGAACTACAGTTTATATAAGCAAAAATATTTAAGGGAACACAACTAACTTACAAATATGTGTTAACAAGAGATTCACATTATTGAACTCTGGTGAGAGGCAGCATCATTGTAGTGAGGAACAGAAATTCCCCTATCCTTCAGAATAAATGAATGCAGCTTCTTTGTTCTTTTTAAACAATAATAAATCAGAAGGATGGACTCATATATGGGTAGGCCGACAGGATGACCATTCTAGAATTGGCCAACAGACTAAATGCCCAAGATCTTAACATATTTTTTTAAAAGCATAGCTATTTTTTTTTTCTGGACCACTTTCTGAAAAACCTCTAATTGTTGCAGAAGACCTAAGAAGGATCCTGATTAACTGATAAAAAGGAGAGTCAAAGAGATTTGCTTGAGTTCATATGCATTTGATTTGTATTTCTAATTGTTACTTAAATGCATTAACTAATGATAAATTGGAGTTCTGTGCATTTCATGTAGAGATGCGGCACATATGTATGTGAACACTCACACAGTGTCCTCTTGCAGAAGGATCAGCCAGGATTGTACCTTATTAGAACCCCAGATATGAAAGTCTTAGAATGTCTATTATGAACATGGTATATGTGTAATAATACAACTGACGTTTCAGTAGGACAGAAAAGCCACTTTGTCCTGTCCCCAACTCCTTCTAATGAAGATGTGGAAAGGAGCTTAGAACACTCTGAAAAAGGCCTTAGGAATCGATATGAGCCAAAGCAAGGAAGGCACAAACAAGAACAAGTTGCATTTGCTGTGGGCTGTGCTTGTAACGCCCCTTCCCTGAAATATGCTTCTGCCAGAAGCTTGCAGCTCATCAGAGCAGAAAGAGGCAGCGGAGCTACCAGTGGGAGCAACTGGTTTTGGTAAACAATGAACCAACTTCTCCCCCAGGGGAGCAGATCAGAGGAGATGTAATAAACTATGGAGAGAAACTCTCTAGCCATTCGCAGAGACTCATTTGCCAGAAAGAGACTGCCTCTTCTGATTGACCTTCGCTGCTGCAATGGTGTTGAACATGAGCTTACGCTGGCCTTGGTTAATGGGCAGAGAGTTTCAGGTATGACCTGGGGCACTCAGCTGTTCTCAGGGCTGCTTAGATGCCTGCAGAGGCAACAGCTACCTAGGCCACTAGCCACAGCTCAGTAGATTCTCTGCTGAAACTAATCTTGAGTTCAGTTTGGACTGATTCTGAGAGGGCTATGTATAAAAGGATTTCTCACCAGCTGGGCTCCAGAGTTCGAGTTGTTCTGCCCTACAGAGCTGGATGGAGATAATTGCTCTGAAACTATTATAGTTGCATTCATAGTACATCTGGATCTGAGGTTGTTTGACCTCTGGAAACTTAAAATGGAAATAATGCAATTATCTGAGCTAAAGACAATTTAATAAAAAACAGTACTGAAGCCAGGAAAAGGAAATTTATCTTTTATACCATGTCTTTTGCCTAGCAATGGAATGTGTACCTTTCATAAAGATGAAAGATGCATGAAAGACTGAATGGAAGGTAGTGTTTTTCATTCAGTTCAATAAGTGTTTGCTGTTACCTATTACGTGCAAAAGACTGCGCTAGGACTGGGGACACCAAAATGAGGAAGACTTTTCCCTGTTCTAAAGGAGCGTTCCATCTAGATAGCAGAAAAGAGAAAGATGTACGCTAGTAACCATGACACAGCCATCATGAAATAAATGAAGCCAGCAAGTATTATAGGCGTTTTGAAGTGTCTGTACAACACATTCCCTCTGTTTTTGGAAAATAATCCCTAGACTACCCGTTCAGTTAAGCTTCTGCACTTATATATATACTGTATGACCAGTTTCCCCAGCCAATCCGATTCTCTCTCCCATAAATTTATTTATTTATTTATTTTGAGACAGAGTCTAGCTCTGTCTCTCAGGCTGGAGTGCAGTGGTGCGATCTCAGCCCACTGTAACCTCCGCCTCTGGGTTCAAGCGATTCTCCTGCCTCAGCCTCCCGAGTAGTTGAGATTACAGGCACACACCAGCATATCCGGCTAATTGTTGTATTTTTAGTAGAGACAGGGTTTCACCATGTTGACTAGGCTGGTATCAAACTCCTCACTCCTCAGGTGATCCACCCACATCAGCCTGCCTAAGTGCTGGGATTACAGGCGTGAGTCGCCGTGCCTGGCCTTCTCCCAGAAATTTAAAAGTAAGGTTCATAGAAGCTAGTTGATCTCTATTAGTTCTTGAACTGATAAAACTGATGAGGAAAAAAAAAAAAAGTAGACCCACTCAGAGACATAGAGATAAGAATCCATGTGGCCCAAGACAGAGAGAGAGAGAGAGAGAGAGAGGGAGAGAGAGAATGAAGCCCAAAGCCCTGGTGGAGGTTTCCTACACTAAGATGTTCCTAGTTCTAAATAGTTCCCCTTTCTCCCTCCCACTAGACTGGTTCTAATGGATTCCTTTTGCTTGCACCAACAGAGTGAAAGCGAAGCTTTATGGTTCAACCCAACCCTTCTCGGTTGCCAAGCACTGTGCTAGTTCTGGATGAACAGCAGTAAATTGAACACGCAAGGAGTTTGAGGCTTCATAGGAATTTTGGTATGGGGGGGACACTCAGTGTTTAGTATATACTATAAAGAAGTGCTTAGAGGACTCTGAGGAGGCAACAACTTTTAATTCTTCAGGGGAATTTTAACAGGTGTGGTGGGATCACGCATCTCAAGAAGAGGAAAAGGCGCTACTCACTGAAAAGGCAGGAAGGTTATATTAAGATGTTACTTCTACACTTCATTGCCCCTCTAATTTTCAACCAGGCTCCAGAATGGCAAGCTAGCTTGCTCCCTGTGACCCGCAGGCCAAATCCAGCCTGCCACCTGTTTTTACACAGTGCCGTGTGCAAGCTCAGAATGGTTACTACATTTTAAAATAGTGGTTGGAAAAAAATTAAAAGAATATTTCATGGCACTTGAAAATTATAGGAAATTCAAATTTTCAATCTCCATAAAGTGTTATTGGGGCTGGGCATGGTGATTCACACCTGTAATCCCAACGTTTTGGTAGGTGGAGGTGGGAGGATCACTTGAAGCCAGGAGTTCAAGACCAGCCCGGGCGACATAGTAAGACCTCATTTCTACAAAAATTAAAAATTAGCCAGGCATAGTGGTGTATGCCTGTAGTCCCAGCTACTCAGGAGGCTGAGGCAGGAGGAAGACTTGAGCCCAGGAGCTCCAGGTTACAGGGAGCTATGATTGCACAACTGTACTCCAACTTGGACAACAGAGCAAGACCTTGTCTCAAAACAAACTAAAAAGAAGTTTTATTGGAACATAGCCTCTCTCATTTGTTCACGTATTGTCTACGGTTGCTTTTGCACTACAACCACAGCATTAAGTAGCTGCAACGGGGACTGTATGGTCTGCAAAGCTTAAACTGTTTCTGTCTGGTCCTTCATGTAAAAAACTTTGCTGACCAGGCTGGGCACAGTGGCTCACGCCTGTAATCCCAGCACTTTGGGAGGCCAAGGCAGGTGGATCACCTGAGGTCAGGAGTTCGAGACCAGCCTGGCCAAAATGGTGAAACCCCATCTCTACTAAAAATACAAAAAATTTGCCAGGTGTGATGGTGGGCGCCTATAATCCCAGCTACTCGGGAGGCTGAGGCAGGAGAATTGCTTGAACCCAAGAGATGGAGGTTTCAGTGAGCCGAGATCACGCAATTGCACTCCAGCCTTGGCAACAAGAGTGAAACTCCGTCTCAAAAAAAAAAAAAAAAGGCTGGTGACCCATCCACCCATTCAGAGGTTTCCTCTGAACATTTGGGAGGTGGAGATGCAACCTTAGAAGAAATATAATGGAAACAAAACCATGTAACAATAAGTACTTCGTAAGATTGTTTTAAGAATCAGCCATACTATTTGTCAAATGAATAAAGACATGTAAAAAAGTGTATATGTTTTGGATCTCATAGAATGTATATATAGATATACATATATCTAGCCTGAAAAGTATGCAATAAGCTATGAATATGGGTTATTTCTTTTTCTTTCTTTCTCTCTTTTTTTTTTTTTTTTTTGTGATGGAGTCTTGCTCTGTTGCCCAGGCTGGAAGTGCAATGATGCAATCTTGGCTCACTGCAACCTCTACCTCCCAGGTTTAAGTGAGTCTCCTGCCTCAACCTCCCAGGTAGCTGGGACCACAGGCACACACCATCACGCCCTGCTAATTTTTGTATTTTTAGTAGAGATGGGGTTTCGCCATGTTGGCCAGGCTGGTCTTGAACTTCTGACCTCAGGTGATCCACCCGCCTCGGCCTCCCAAAATGCTGGGATTACAGGCATGAGCCACCGTGCCTGGCCAATAGGGCTTACTTCTGACATGTGGATCATGAAGAATTTTATTTATTAAAAAAATAATACAAATAATAACCGCTTTATATGGACTTCTTACTATGTGCAGAGCACTGTGCTCATTGCCTTATGTATACAGCATCTTATTTAAATTTCCCAAGAACACTAGATGTTAGAACTATCATTGCTGTCATTTAACAAATAAGAAAACTGGAGCATAGAAGAGTTAAATAAGACCACCCAGTGAGTATTAGAAGAACCAGAAAGTAAACATAGACAGTCTGCTGTGCTTTTTATGTGACTTTTTATAAGGCATTGGTCAGCACCTTTTTTATGTGCTTTCCTTCTTTCTAGTGCACCACACTTGGACTTTTTATGTTATGCATTTCTCATTAGAATTTTAAACACTGGTTACTTTTGTAATCAGGAAAAAATATACTTAAAAATATATATAAAGTACCTAGTGTGGTTACTGGCAGACGGTGAAGGTGGTGATAATGAGAAAGAGGAGGAGGAGGAGGAGGAGGAGGAGGAGGAGGATGACAGCTTGCATTTGTTGACTTCTTCCTATGATTCAGGTTTTGGAACGATGTACCAGGCACCTTACATGCTAGTTTAATTGAGGAGACATTTGATAAATGATTATTGCTGATATTATTCCTGTCACTATCAGGTGTTTCTTAGAGCCCCAGAGACGAGCTGGGGCTGAGTGGGTCTGGGATGGAGCATGTCATCTCAAGTCTCTAGCCCAAAGGTTAGGAAGAAGTTGTCCCTAATACTTCCAGCTCTCCCTTGCAATTTCAGGGGGTCAGAATATGACTGGGTGGCCAGATGACTGCGGGCTTGAGTGATGTAGAGTTCTAAATCTGGCTCCAGAACCTATTAGCTCTGCGGCCTTGCTGTAGTTCTTACATTGTCACAGTTGGATATATTTATCCCATTTTCCCAATCCCACCTGGCCTAGTGGGGCAACAGGTATTCAAGACCACTGGGAAGGCCCTGCTGTCCCACTGGCAGGCCTCCCATAGCCTAAGAGCCTTTCCTGAAACATTCATTTCCTTGGGTTAAAGCTCTGCCAGGGAGAGGCGACATATTAAGCCACTGACACCGTGGCAATTTAATTTCATGGAATCACAAGATGTTAGAGCTGGGAGTCACCTAGCATCTAAAGCCTCATTATTCCTGCATCTAAACCCATCTTTTCCTTTTTCCATTTACAGTGGGAGAGGTGTCCCTGCTCCTGTCTAAGCGAATCCTTCTTGCAATGTGGATCTCACCTGCCATTATTCCCTTTCTTTCCCACACCCCCACTGCTGGCCTCTCTCCGTCAGTATTTAAATAAGCTCATAAGCTCAACAGTCTCTTAACTTCTCAGTCAAGCTTCTTTTTTTTTTTTTTTTTTTTTTGAGACAGAGTCTAGGTCTGTCACCCAGGCTACAGTGCAGTGGCGCGATCTCAGCTCACTGCAACCTCCGCCTCCCAGATTCAAGTGGTTCTCCTGCCTCAGCCTCCAAGTAGCTGGGACTACAGGTGCCTGCCACCATGTCCGGCTAATTTTTTTTGTATTTTTAGTAGAGATGGGGTTTCACCATGTTGGCCAGGCTGGTCTTGAACTCCTGACCTTGTGATCCACCTGCCTCGGCCTCCCAAAGTGCTGGGGTTACAGGCGTGAGCCACTATGCCCAGCCTCAGTCAAACTTCTTATGAGAATTGCCTGTAAACTTTGAGGGGCAGATGGGAGAGCTCTGGGTATTTAGGGCAAGCCTATGTTTAGGGGAACCTGGGTTGCTTGGAGGAGGAAGAGTGAGTGACACAGAAGTTGGTTGAGAAATGGAGGAGGGAAAGTGGAAGGTGCTTGTGGACAAACTACTGTCTTCCTAATTTTACCTATAACCAATACTAACTTTTCACAACAACTAATAAATTATATTGGGTTTGGGTACCTGCTCTGAGTACGCTAGCCAGGTCCTGTGGGGGATATAGCTCAGTACCCACCACATCACTGCCTTTGATATGTTCACAGCTGCATCTGGATACTCAGTTACAGTATCAGCACAGGGTAGTGCATGATTAAGGCTAAATCAATGGAACAGGTTAGGGGTTCCCAGACAAGAAGCATCAGCGAGGGTCATTTGGGAACTTGTTAGCAAGGTAAATTCTCAGGCCCTGGCCCAGACCTACTGAATAAGAAACTCTGGGAATCAGAAACTCTGGGAGTCCTAGCAACCTGTGTTTTCAAATGCCCCCTGAGTGATTCTGATGCATGCTAGGCTTTGAGAACTGCTGGTACAGGCAATAAGAACCAGTGTAGGCTGGAGTTTCAGGTCAGACTTACAGGGCATTCAGCACTTAAATTTGATTCTGATCAATGAAGTAGAGCAAAGGGTAGAGGGTGATCCAGAAAGAGTAAACCAGATGAACAAATGTATAGATATTGGGTTCTGTAAACTAGAGAAAGGGTGGGGGGTTACTGAGGGGGGTAGAAGGAGGAGTGGCCTGGCCTGGTTGACGTGGAGATGCCTGCAGAGGATGATGGTGAGGCCAGGAAGCCTTGACTACTAGCTATCATCTGGGGAAACAGAAACCTCTTCTGTGTCTCTCTGTAGAGACGGCTCCACCTACCACATCTAAGTTCTTTCTTTCCTTTACCTTCACAGCCATTCTCTTCCAGCCTCTCATCTCCTGAGGTGAGGATCACCCCTCTCCTTTGACGTTCACAGCTCTGATCCAGGATGGCATTTCTTTTCCTGCCTCCCCCATCAGTAGTTCCTCCTTCTTCCTCTGAATCCACCCCCTCACTACTGCTACAGATGAAAAATTATAAAACACTCTTGAAAAACTGTTCCTAGAGAGGCTACATGATTTGAACAAGTTCCTATTCAAAGCATCAGGGGAGCGACACCTGCCTCTTAAATCCTGACAGCGTATACCAGGGATTCATTAGGCATGAACAGAGGATGGTTTTTGGAGCCGGCTTTCTACTGTGCCTCGACAGTTAGTTACACAGGGACCTTGCAGAAGGCTGAATGTGTTATGATTGGAAGCAGTTCTCTGTGGGAAGTCCCTTCCAAAGCCCAGAGGAATCCTTTAAGGTGGTGCAGACTTGTTTCCCAGTGGGATCTTCTCAGAAGACAGAGCCTCCAAATGCACGTTTAGGCTCTGATGTTTAGAGCACCTTATTCCCGAGAGGCAGCCTGGTGTTGTGGGATGTGCAGCAGGTGATGAATGCACTGGAAGAAGGGATTCTTTTTTCTCTTAAAGGTTTTTATTGGAAGACCAAGGTGTTAAGCCTGAGCTCTTCTATTTGCTAGCCAGATGATGTTGTCTCATTGAGCTAACTTTTCTTGGTTGCCCTATCTGTAAAATGAGGCTAGTAAGGCCAACTTGCAGAGACACTATGAGGATCAAACAAGCAGTCAAAGTGCACCGTAAGTTACACAGCCCCGCACAACACTGCTGTTACTGCAATAGTCTCTAAGTTGGTCTGCCTGTTTCCTGTCCTCTCCCTCCTCCATTAGACCTCGTCCAGGGCTGTGAACTGGTTTTCCCAAAATACGATTTTAATTAAATGGCAGGATAATATTCAAGATATTATTAATATTTCCCACCTCTGCTTCACCTGCAACATTCCTTTTCATATCCTGGTGGATATAGGTGACATGAGGGACAAAACAAAGAGACAAGTGCTTGTGAATACAGGGGTTCCAGCCCTTCACCACTTTCAGACCAGGAAAGACCTTGCAACCCTCACGAGGAGCTGTGGCTGAGACCCTTGTGGAGTAGAGCTACAGGATGAGGATGTCCCAGGGGCACGAGGGGGAAAGCGGTCAAGGACCAGCTCCCTTCCCCAGTGCCTGCTAAGCCCCCCAGAACCTGGTCTTCACCCTGAGCATGGGGGACTGGCCCATCCTTACCGAGATGTTGCTTTCACCAGAGACCGGAAGCAAGGTTGGAAATAAAATTCCGTGTCAGTTCTTGGATATTTTAGTTTGAGGCTTGACATTTGAAAAGTTGTTACTGACCATGTTGCTTCCGTAATCAAAAGGCCTCAGCGACTCCTTACAGTCTTCAAATTCAAATCCATACGTTATCCTGTCATCTCAGCTTCCTGCAACCTAATCAGCCCTCCCTGCCCCAGCCAATCCGTCAGATTTCCCAGTCTCTTCTTCCAGCCCATTCCTGGCTCCTAAGCTCCAGCTGGGTCTGTCCCACTCCCCACTAGGATCTCTGCCATGGAGTCCCACAGCTTCCTCAACTCATTATCTCCTCACCTCCTTTACTTCCTATAGTTCCTCTCACTGGTAGCAGCCTCACACGAGACACACTTAGAGGAGCAGAACCTGGGAGTCATTCCAGTCCTCCCTCCACATTTCTCACTGCATCTAATCAGTCCTAACATCTGGTAGAGCCTACTTACTCAACATTTCTGGATTCTGTTTCTTTCTCTGTATTCTCACCCCTACTGCTTTAGTTCTGGCCTCATTATTTTTCATTCTGACTTCGGCTCCTGCCTCTTTCCTCACCACCCGCTTGCCTCCCTCCTCCATGCTGCAGAAGTAGCAGAGTATAAGGGTTAAGAGTTTGGCCCTGGAGACAGAGCATCTTTCTACTCCTTACTACTCAACTGACTTGGGGCAAGTGTGCATGCATCTCTCTGGACATGATTAACATTATTGTGAGGCTCGATGTTTAAATCATAGTTGGCCCTAAATAGTGTAAATAATATAAGACAATGTCATAATTTATTATCTTTCTAAAATGCACATGTAGTACGTCCTTTCCTATGAAACCTTTCAGTGATTGCCCTGTCCTCTGAATAAAGCCCAAATTCCATAGAACGTCCTCAACGTGCCTTTATGATCTGATCTCTACCCATCTAACTACCTCATTTCCCATCCCTCTCCAGTGGCCCTTGTACCCCTTCCTCCAATGTACCTCCTAAAGGGCCTCTGCAGCCCTTTGTGCTTGCAGCACCATGGCTCCCTCCTCACCCTCTGAGCTGCCCCCAGCTCATTCCCCGGGAGAACCTTCTGCATGCAACTTTACACCTACCTTGGCTAATACACTTACCACACTGTGATAGATGTTTTTCTTTACGTGTTTGCCTCCCCCATTAAGCTACAAACTGTTTGAGGGAAAGAATGATGATGTGCTCATCTTTCAAGCACATAATAGATATTTCAAAACAAAAGTTTGTTCGGTGCATTGATGAATCAATAATACAGCAGCCGTGATCATCCCTGCCTCCGTGAGCTTCCTCCTAGTGTCTTCTTGCTTGGGATGCCATCCTTCACTCCCATCTGTTTAGCTAATACCACACCTTCAAGGTCCAAATCAAGTCCCACCACCCTCAAAAAGCCATACCAGACTACTCAACCAGGCAACTCCGATAACACTCACCCCAAGCAAGCTCTGTGGCCTCATAAAGCATGATCACATTCTGCCCTGTATTGGAGTTATTCTCATACAGATTGACACCAACTCAATGAAGCATAGGTTCCTTGAGGGAAGGGAACCCATCCCAAGCTCCCTGTCTCTTATGGCCTTCGGTGTAGTGGGTGCTTAGTGTCTTTTAGATAATGAGTCAGTAAATGAATATATGCGAGCATGAACAAATGAATTGATGTCTCCCTTGTCTTAACTTACTGTAGCAGTTTCCTGTTTTGCACACTTTGAGATGCGATCATATATGATCTTGCTTTATGATTTAACATATTCTCTCTGCAAGAGTTAGGGCTGCCGTGTAGGGCTTTTCTTTTTCCCACAACCCCAATGGCAGGGCTGAAAAAAAAAAATACGAGTTTTGTAACTACTTCTTTTTTTTTTTTTTTTTTGAGACGGAGTCTGGCTCTGTAGCCCAGGCTAGAGTGCAGTGGCCGGATCTCAGCTCACTGCAAGCTCCGCCTCCCGGGTTCACGCCATTCTCCGGCCTCAGCCTCCCGAGTAGCTGGGGCTACAGGCGCCCGCCACCTCGCCCGGCTAGTTTTTTGTATTTCTTAGTAGAGACGGGGTTTCACCGTGTTAGCCAGGATGGTCTCGATCTCCTGACCTCGTGATCCACCCGTCTCGGCCTCCCAAAGTGCTGGGATTACAGGCTTGAGCCACCGCGCCCGGCCGTGTAACTACTTCTTGAGGAATTGAACCAGCTCCTCTGACTAGGAATGGAAATAAACTGTAAAAAAGAAGAAATTGGTCGGGTATATTACAACCAGTTACACTCACTGTATGTGCTTCTGCAAGGCACTGTTTTTCTCCTGTTCAAGTCTGTTTCTCTAGCCTGCGGCTAAACATTACAACCAACGCAGCTCCCACTACTCTCATCCTATTCAATGCCAATAGCAGTTTTCCTGGGGATCCTTCTTCAGTTAAAGCCTGCAATTGCCTGCTCCTATTCTAAGTTGATCCTGAGGACAAACTTTTGGCTTTATCATCAACTGGCAGACCTGGTAAGATCAGAATGATTTTTTTTTTTCAATAACAACAACAACAGCCAGCATTTAGTGAGAGCTTACAATGTAGCAGGTGATGAGCTAACTGCTTAAAAATATTTAGTAATAATAATACCTGATTACATTTTATTATAAGAGACTTGAGGCCGGGTGCAGTGGCTCACATCTGTAATCCCAGCACTTTGGGAAGCCGAGGTGGGAAGATCACTTGACGTTAGGAGTTCGAGACCAGCCTGGCCAACATGGCGAAACCCCATTCTCTACTAAAAATACAAAAATTAGCCAGGCACAGTGGCACATGCCTGTAGTCCCAGCTACTCGGGAGACTGAGGCACCAGAATTACCTGAACCCAGGAGGTAGAGGTTGCAGTGAGCCGAGATCATACCACTCAATACCACTGCACTCCACCCTGGGGGTAGGGGGCAGAGCAAGACTATATTTCAAAGAGAAAGAGAGAGAGAGATTTGAATAGTTCAGAAGTGTATAGAATAAAACATGAAATTCTCACCATTTTTTCTGGATTTAGTCAATTAACCCTTATAACAATAGTGAACTGATATATAGTTAGGCACTATTTTCTGCATTTCACATACATTAACTTGTTTTAAGCCTCACAACAATCTTTTGAGGTAGGTGTTCTGTTATCACCCCCATTTCACTGACAAGGAAACTGAGGCACAGAGCAGCGTAGAAAGATTCACTAACCTGCCAAGTGGCAGTGATGGAAGCGGCTGAGCCCAAATTCAAATCCAGGGAGTCTGGCTCCAGCATCCACGTTCCTTATCATGATTTTACTGCCTTTGGAGTAGTAATAAGCTTATTCTCATTTTATAGATTTATTTATTCACCTAGCAAATATGTATTGCCAGGTACAATACAAGGCTCTAGGGCTATTGTAGAGAATAAGGCAGACTTCATGGAGCTCCCATTCTAGATGAGGAAACAGTGGCCCCAGAAGGTAAATACTTGTTGAGCAAGGGTTGTTTAGCCAATAAACAGCTCTGGGACCCTTGGGTCTGACTCCAAGGCTAATGTTCTTAATCCTAGGCCGTACTGCTTCCCTGAAGAGAGTCCCATATTACAGGCCCGGGAAGACTGTGTGAGGATTCCTGCAGGCGGGCAGCCTGTGGTGACCTGAAATGTGCCACAGCAATGACCAGTGTCATTCTCTCAGCTTTCCTTCTCCGCTGTCCTCTCTCCCTTCTTCTCCTTATCACTTTCATGTGCCTTCAAGTGTACAAGGGTAGAATCTGACGGGGGCACTCAGGGCTGGAGAGATTGCTGCGAAGAAAAGGCCCACTCCCACCACTCTCTCCGAGCATTGCCTCAGCCATGTCTAAACTACCTGAACTTTTTAAAATGTTGCCAGAAAAAAACTACTTAGCAATCCTTTCTTCACGCTCTCCAATTATCTTTCCCCTCTCACCTCCCCAGCAAATTCAAGGCCTTCCACAGTCTTTGCAAGGTGAAAGTTCTGTCTTGCCCCAGTCTCTCATATCGTGTCCTCCTCTGGGCTGAGGGGGCATCTTTGCACTTCCTGCCTTTTCGAGAAGGTAAGTTGCCCCACTTCTCTAAGGGTGCAGCCTAAAGCTGTTTTTCAAACTCATATCCCTTTGGTTACTTTATCTTATTTTACTATTTTTTTTTGAGACAGGATCTTGCTCTGTCATTCAGGCTGTAATGCAACTTGTAGCTCACTGTAAACATGAATTTCTGGCCTCAAGCAATCCTCCTGCTTCAAGTGACCCTCCCACTTCAGCCTCCCAGAGTGCTGGGATTACAAGCACGAGCCACTATGCCCTGCCCTTTGGTTGCTTTAGATCCTCTCCAAGTTCTTGTTATCACCCTTCACTTGTGAGGCATAAAACTCAGCATGGTCTATGCTCAGAAAGAGTCAGGACTATTACCAAGATCAGGCCAGCTTCTGAGCATGGCTTCTGGTGGATATACTCTGGGGCTGGGTGGGCTGCTGGTCCTGGGAAGATCCCAGCCCAGTGCTGAGGTCTGAGAACTTAAAGAGGTGGTAGGGATGGGAGTCCCACAAAGGATGTTTCAGGGAGGCTGAGGGTCAGCTTCCTCCCTGCCTGCAGTCCTTGGCCTGGGAACTCAAGAACCCCTTTCAGCTTTCAGAGATGTCTGAAGGAATTGGGGAAGGAGAGGAGGGCTTGGCTGTGTCACTCTCAGTGAAATGTCCCCTATCACATAGGTGTGAGGCTTCCCATCACTCAGGCTTCAGGGAGCTCTTTAAAGACCCCTGGTGGCTCTAAGTGAAGTCCCCAAAGGATTGATCAAAATGGGGGAGCCAGTTAGGGGTTTGGGAGGTATAGTAAAGAGAATCTGCACCTTCTCCCTGTGCCATGTTGTTCAGCTTTCTCCTTTCTCTGGAACAGTTACTTTTCAGGGATATAGGGAAAAAACAACATGCCCATTTTTAACTTTAGTCCATGTTCCCTCCCAAAAAAGGGCTCATACAGGTGGTTGAATTGGGGGAGTTATGCTAAGAAGAAGGATTGGGACATTTGGGGTCTGTGAAGGCTGAAAGAAGGAAGAAGGAGAAGCCAATCCATGATGACTTTATTGGATCATCGTTGTGGGCAACCAGAGCTCAGTCCTACTTAGAAGGCTATGAAGCCCCTGTAGAATGCATCTCAGACTTGGCAGCCTGCAGGGTGGAAGAGGAAAGTATTAATCTACCAGTGTCTGCTCCCATTGATCAAGTATTGTCCTTTGGGTGTTAACTTCCCCATACTCTCAGGTTTGCATGTGTATCAGAATGGCCGAGCAGGTTCTTGCAGGCAGATGTGGCACAGAAACCAGGAACAGAAGGTGAGCACTGCTCTCTGCATCCAAAGACACGGCTCTGCCAGGTTTCACTTGCTCGTAGCTGGTTGCTATAGCAATGGCTGAAACAGTAAGGTGGGCCCAAAAGAGGAATGTGGGGCACTGGATTCAGGGGATGAATCCTCTTTGTACCTTCCTCCACCTCCAGATTCAGATCCTGCCAGTTCTTCAAAGACTAACTCAGTCCCCTCTTGAGAAGTTCTTCCAAAGGAATCTGACCATAGTCAACTTTTCCCTTTAAACTCTCAGAGCAGTCACTAAGTAGACCTTATTTTTGCTGGATCTGTATAATGTACTACAATCATTTTACTCTTTGGATAATAACTTATGGTCAGAGATTTCATGAACCCCAACCCCAGGACGTTGTACAGCAGTGGATGCAAAACAGGCCTGTCAGTGTTTATTGCATTGAATGGTATAACAATTATTGATAATAAGAGCTCTGCAGTTTTTAAGTATTTGCTTCCTTGTCAGCACCATAGGCTAAGTTATAGGAATGGAAGAAGAGAACCTGAGTGAAGGTTTTATTTGGGGCTCTGGATTTTAAATTTAGCCTCCAGAACCATGACACTTTCCTACTCCTCAAAGTCTTCAAGTTATCTCTAGCAGAAAACGTCCCCTGCAGCCTTCTGTTTGAAGACTTTGGCGGTGCTGGACTGGCCTTTCCAGATGGTCATTTCTTCCCAGCCCTTTTTCTCACTTCAGCCTGGCACACCCCCTCCTCATGAAGCCTTTCTGGGTCAGATCCACTCAAGTCACTGAATTCAACTCCACATGTATCAACCCAGAGCCTTCTATGGCTAAGTCCAGTGATGCACTATCCCTTTTCCTGGGCAAAAATAAAAGCATTAAGATTTTCTTCCCCATGTCCCTCTAGAATTAGTAATGAACTTGCTCTATCCAAATCCTTTTGCCATTCTCTGATGTTGACTCATAGGCAAAATGAGTGATTAAGGCAGTGGCCTGTATCAGAAGAACTAAGCTTACTGCCATCTTGAGACAAAGGTAACTGGTCTTTTGGGAGTTGAACCAATGACCTGGACCTCATTGGCACAATGCTTTAGCTGACACAGACTAGTCCATCATCTACTTTTTGTTATCTAAAGAAGGCGTGCACTGGACACGAATAACAGAAGCCATAGGTAATTCAACTCAACGAAAAGCTAATGAGGGCATATAGTAAGCCAGGCCTTGTGTTACACAGCAGGGTACTCTGAAAAGACCTTCGTATTTGGCAGCAGAGATCCTGGGTTTGAATCACAGCTCTGCCATTTGCTGGCTGTGTGATCTTAGGTGAGTCACTTGACTGCTAGATGTCTCAGTTTTCTCATAGGTGGGATTTTATTGAGGATCAGATGAGATACAATATGTGAAAGCACTTTTAAACAGTTGAGTGTGAGATAGTATTAGTTTTTATGTAAAGAAGAACAGGACCTGATCTCTATCTTTAAGGCTCTTACCTTTTGTCTGAGTCTGCTTGGGTTGGACTTCCTCCAGAGAGAAAATTTCCTTGAGGAATAAGCTCAGGGCTCCAGTCCACTTGAGCAGAAGGGAACCTTCTTGTGGGAAGAAGTCGTCTTCCGTCCATGTGGTCCAACTTTGCAATCAGGGAGGAGGCTGCTGGTGTCCATCCATCTGAGCAGGTGGCAGCTGAATGCCATAGGTAAGAGCACACAGCCTGGAATATGTATTCATGGGTTACAGAGAATTCACAGATCTCTCTGGGTAGACCCCCAAGGTATATAGGTAGATATTTTGGGTAAATTGTTCTAGACAAATGGTTTAAAAATCAAATTTTCCAGGCTGGGCACGGTGGCTCACGCCTGTAATCCCAGCACTTTAGGAGGCCAAGGTGGGTGGATCACAAGGTCAGGAGATTGAGACCATCCTGGCTAACACAGTGAAACCCTGTCTCTACTAAAAATGCAAAAAATTAGCCTGTCGTGGTGGTGGGCGCCTGTAGTTCCAGCTAGTCGGGAGGCTGAGGCAGGAGAATGGCGTGGACCCGGGAGGCGGAGCTTGCAGTGAGCTGAGATCACGCCACTCCACTCCAGCTTCAACGACAGAGCGAGACTCCTTCTCAAAACAAAACAAAACACAAAATTAATTTTTTAAAAATCAAATTTTTCCGTAATTGACAGAAACCTTCTCCCCATAAGTCCCACTCAATTTGAGAAGATGTGTACATTCTGACCAGTAACCAGTCAGACCTCAAACAACTAATTAAGTTGTAGAAATATTAATGGCCGTGCTCATGTTTGTCTAGAACCTAATGAAGCACATGAGCTGAGAAACTAGAGTTACCCAAGTTTGGAAATCTTATAAAGTGGTTAGTGTTCAGGAAAGGTGGAAGAAAATTGAGAGGCTTTAAGAAAAATCAAGATTGGGAATATTAGAGAATCTAATCCACTAGAAAAATCATTCAGCTGGGAATAAACGAGAAATAGGTGGGTGAAAAAGTTCTATCATTTCTTTCTTTGGCATGTGTTGAGTGTGATGTGATAGGACATTTTCTAGCGGCTGGGGTATGTAGTAGACCCCTGTTGTCTGGCGGAGCACCCATCCCCCAGCTACTAAGGACTCACACTTGCACCCTTCTCTGGAGCCCTGCAGCAGGGAAGCACTCCCCCCAGCGATGCCTGGATGCCTGAGAGGTTATGCTACCTTCATCCCCCCACCACACACACATAAACACACACACACTCTAGGGGCAGCTTGCAGCCAGTGTCCGGTTGTTAGGGATGGGAGTAAAAGCGCAGTCCCCTTGTCTCGAGTGGGCTGACTCTGTGATGTCATTCAAGCTCCAAAGTGCCCCCTGGAATCAGGCTGAGGCTAGACCCACAGCTTGACTGATCTCTCCAGCCCTATCCAGTTTCCCTCACTCATATGAATTTCACCCTCAATAAATCACTTGAGTAAGAATTCTCATCTCAGGGTCTGCTTCTAAGGAACCCAAGTTAAGACAACAGGCAATGCTGAATAAATCAAAAGTAGTCTCCCTCTGGGAGCTTGTACTGGGGGAGGATACGGACAAATACACAAGCATTTATAATGTAGAGTCACAATGGTAGCTTCAGAAGATACACGGTGCTCTGGGAACAGCAATAGTCACAGGGTGTTTCTTAGAGTTGAACATTTCTGAGCTGAGAACTGAAGTATAACTAGGAGCTGGCTGGGTAAAGAGTTTAGGGAAATAAAGAATTTCTCAAGCAGAGGAAAAATAAGATATTGAGGATGAATGGAAAATACTGCAATATATGCCCCCTACGTCATAAATGGTTCAGTATGACTGAAGCCAAGGGTGAGAGTAGCAAGAAAAGACACCAGATACAGATTATGAAGGGCGTAGTGAGATATTAACACATTTCTATTGTATCCCTGGCAAAATGAAAAATAATGAAGAATTTTAAGTGGAGGACAGATGATAATGAGAAGAGAAGCCAGCTGGACATTTCTGGGTGGAGTGGGGGACTTGGAGAACTTTTCTGTCTAGCTAGAGGATTGTAAACACACCAATCAGTGCTCTGTGTCTAGCCAAAAGATTGTAAATGCACTCTGTAAAAATGGACCAATCAGCACTCTGTAAAATGAGCTTATCAGCTCTCTGTAAAATGGACCAATCAGGAGGATGTGGGTGGGGACAAATAAGGGAATAAAAGCTGGCCACCTCCTGGCACCCAGCTGGCTGCTGCAACTCGCTGGGGGCGGTATCCGTGTGGAAACCTTGTTTTTTCACTCTCCATAGTAAATCTTGCTCACTCTTTGCATCTGAATGAGCTCTATGAACTCTAATACTCACCGCCAGGCTCTGCGGCTTCATTCCTGAAGTCAGCGAGACCATGAACCCACCAGGAGGAACAAACAACTCTGGTTTCGCCCCTCTAAGAGCTGTAACACTCCCTGCAAGAGTATGTGGCTTCATTCCTGGAGTCAGTGAGACCACGAACCCACCGGAAGGAAGAAACTCCGGACACATCTGAACGTCTGAAGGAACAAACTCCGGACATACTATCTTTAAGAACTGTAACAGAACCCACCAGAAGGAATAAATTCCGGACGCAGTAAGATCACTATTTCTTAAAAATCCCTGGGCTGTAGAATGGGAAAAAAAGACTTAGAAGGCAAAGCTGATAGTAGGGATACAACATCAGTTAATATTTCAGTTGTAATATTACAGTTAAGGGCTAGAGTATTGGCATTGGAGAGAAAGGGACTAAATTCTCAGCTCCAACACTTAGCAGCTTGGGTAAATTATTTATTCTCTTTAAACTTCAGTTTCCTTAATGGTAAAATGGGGCTACAGTAATACCAGAGCAGATATGCACATTGAAGGATCTAATGTATGAAGAGGGATTTATTATTATTTTTGCAACAGTTGGCACCTTGGAAGCACCATCAAAATGATCTGTTGTTATCCATGTGATCTTAACCTGGGCAACAGTAGTGGAAATGGAAAGATACAGATCGTTGGTGTTGTGGCACACACGTGTAGCTCCAGCTCCTCAGGAGGCTGAGACGGGGGATCACTTAAATCTAGTGTGGACAACATAGCAAGACTCCATTTCTAAAAAAAGTGTAGCTGGATTCAAAAATTGTAGGAGGTGGAATTATAGGGTTGGATGTGGAAGTGGAAATGAAAGAAAGTAAGGTGTCAAGGATTTCTGGCTTGGGCAGCAGGTAGATTGCAGCATCTTTCCTTGAGATAGGACTTTAGGAGAAGGTGAAGATTCTGAATGGAAGCTATAGAACTGGATGTGTTGCTTTTGAAGAGCCTATGAGCTACCCAAAGTGGAATTGTCTGGAAAGTAGTTGTATATGAGAGGCTGAAATTGAGGAGAGAGATCTGAGTAGAACATACATAGGTAGGGTAGAGGAGAGAACTCAGACAGTGTGTACTGAGAATAGAGAAGAGGGCGAGGCATGGCACTGGACCTGGGAGACAAAGGTGAGAAGACAAGACTCCCACTCTCAGGGAACTCAGTCTGGTGGGGGAAGCAGATAGTTAAACAGATCATTAGAATACAGTGGAATACACCCCATACGTTCAGTTTTGGACCAAAGCTATGGGGTGGATCCCAGCAGTTGAAGGAACTGAAGATAGAACAAGGACTCTAAAGGTCAGAGCTAAAATTGGAGATAGTCAACAGGGTGGGGATGGGGCAAGGAAGGAAAGGGTGGAACAACTTGGAAAAGATTTGGAATGCTCTTAAGCCAGAGACAAAGTAATTGACTGAAACGTCGCAGCATTAGGAAGAGTGTTAGCGCTCTTGGATTCCATGCTTCTCAGACTGTGCATCATGGAATCCTCACAGTTCTGAGGGGCCCCTATGGTTAGAGGCCACCATAGTGGAAGAGTTGAAACCAAGCAGACACCCTACTAAACCAGAGTTGTTATCTTGTTTTGCACATTAAAACTGTGTGCAAGCTTTCTTTTGAAAAAAAGAAAAGTTGTTGTGCCTGAAAAAAGATGGAAAGCTACCAGCTTAAGGTAAATCAATGTACAGATAAAGAATACGAGGCCCAGAGAAGCTAAGTCAACATGCTTAAAATCAAATCATACAGCTAATTAGGGATCAAGTTGGGCCTAGAACCTAAATTTTTGATTCTCAGGCTGGTGTTCTTTCTTGCTATGTCTGAGACCTTGTACTTCTAATTTGCGTAGTCCACATTCATTTGTATCTTCAGATTTTTCTGAGCTGTAGTAAAAGAGATGTGTATTTCAAACATCATGGGAACAAGGCGTGGGAGGGATCTTACAGAGCAGCAATTAAAATCATTGCTGGCATGTGGTCTTTCACAATAAAATTCTCCCCTTCCTTTTGATTCCTCTAGGCAACAGCACAAAGTTAAACCAGGAAGTCCCTCTGCCTTGCTAGGGATCCAGGCTTGCCTTCCTGTCGAGGTATCCCATTTCATCAGTTGACCTAAGTTTGAACAAACACTGCCACCTGATGCATGAAAACTCTACTGTGACCTACGTTAAAAGGTAATTTTCAAAAAAAAAAAAATAAAGATAGAATCATGAGTCATACAGATTGAACATGAACATGTGTTAGACATTTTGTATAACTCAATCAATGAGAGAAATAGGCAGATATTATAACTAACTGGCTCAAAAGAGAATACAAAGAACATGTGTAGATCAAGAATATTGAAATGAATGCACAAAAAAAGGGCAAAACTGACTTTTTCCACAGAGGGAGTGGGAGTCAATTGAACCTCTACCAGAAGGGACAAAACTTGAATGTTTACAGACAACAATTATTTTGCAATGCTGTCAGCTAGTTACAGTTTACAAAGTTGTGAAATAGCTCCCATAGAATCCAAATCAGATAAAAGATAGCAGAAGGGTGTGCGATGGACAACACATAGTTTTCCAAAGATGTGCAGACGTTTTCCTTACAACTATTGGAAAAGCAGAAGTATCATTTACAACAAAACATGGGCATCCCAGGTTCCTTTTTCTGTTTTATATACATGCAAAAATATAGAAGTGTGTATGTGTACATGTATTTGCATATACTTTTTAATATAAAAAATTCACAGAAAAGTATTTAACCCTGAATTCATGCAATGTACCCTGATACTTTTTATTCTATTCTTTTGTTAATGCTGGTATCCACACAAATTAATTTCGTGACTCCTTAACGGATTACTACCCACGAATGGGTCAAGAATTCACGTTTGTAAGCAGGGGACTAGATCAGTGGACCTCAAACTGTCTGTTGTGAAGCACCAGTTTTTAAATATTTGACAGTTTTCAGTCCTTCACATACTGACCGATGCTTTCGTAAAACACAATAAAAATAAATTATTAGGAAAATGAAGTGAAAAAAACTCCCATAGACTTATACAATGCAAGCTCAACTTTTTATTGTTAGATTTAACAGACATAAAATTGGATGCTGGGGCAAGGTCAAATTCCTATTTAAAGGTTTCCAAATGCTTATTCTGTTTCTATGCTTCATTTCTGCACACTGAAACAGTGATGGATTCCACTGGTCCTTGGACCACACTTTGAGTAGCACTGACTAAGTGACTACCTCTGACAGTACAGTGATTTTTTTGTTTTCCAGGAACTGACACGCCTTCAGGCTACCTTAGTCAGTGGGGGCTTGTTGCAGCATACCTGTGGCAATGAGAGAGAGGCACATCACAGGAGCATCTGGCAGCAGTGGCCTCCGGGTGAGTGAAATGTTATATGGACACTGGAAGGATCTAACACTGAGGCGGCCCTTCATCTCCGTGCTGTTCACTGCGAGCATGCGTCGGCTGCTCTTCCGTGTCCTTCCTGATGCTCCTCATGATACTGATTGATAGTTTTTTGGAATTTCCCAGTTCACATTTCCAAGAGAACCCATTGCCCTATTTAATCATCACTTCTGTTGCTGCGGAACTTTGTGCAGAACTGGGATTGCTTGCTGCCTTAATGTCGGGGGTTGGCCAGGCATCCAGTCATAGGGCAGAGTAGGCTCTTGTGATATAGAAATGGCCACCCTCCTTCCAGGAGCAGCCGGTCCTCTTCCTCAGCACAGCAGGGAATGGTGAGGAAGAGGCTAGTTTTCCTTTGAAGAGGATTTTGAGAAAAGGTTGGACCATCTAAAATACATTTGACAATTCTCTGTTCCCAAACCCTGAATAATCCTTGGAGGTCACTCACTGTGCAGGAGGCTGAAGAAGGGTAACACTGACACAACTGCAGACACAGACCCTCCTGTCTCCACCTCTATCCTACCCTAGAACTAGATTAAAGAGAGACTCTGGAGAACTTACGCATACCCAATAGGGTACTTCTGCATTTCTCTAGAGTCAGGAGACACTTTCCGTTTGTGAATATTTATACTTCTGAAGACATTTGCAGATCTTCAAACTGTTGGTTAAGCAGTAGTTTATACTGTCCCCCCTATAATTCAGAAACGCGTAACTTCAAACGAATGATGACTTGGCTGGGCGCCGTGGCTCACGCCTGTAATCCCTGCACTTCGGGAGGCCGAGGCAGGCGGATCACCTGAGGTCAGGAGTTTGAGCTCAGCCTGCCCAACATGGCGAAACTCTGTCTCTATTAAACGTACAAAAAATTAGCCAGGCATGGTGGCGGGCGCCTGTAATCCCAGCTACTGGGGAGGCTGAGGTAGGAGAATCACTTGAACCCGGGAGGCGGCGCTTGCAGTGAGCCGAGATCGCGCCACTGCACTACAGCTTGGGCGACAAGAGTGAAACTCTGTCTTAAAAAAAAAAATGACAAACTCAATGGAGCACATAGAACAATCAAGGTGTACTGAGATGTAGACAGTAGCAGTGAACAATTCTCTACCCAAAGCTGAAGGAGAGTCATTGCCCACCATAAGTCAATCCAAATCTGAGAAAATTACAACTTAACCCCTTTACTTTAAGGGTTGCCCATGAATAGTCACAGCTAGTTATGTCAAATCCTTGAATGCTGGAGTCTGTGTTTACATCTCTACCCATATCCTTTCATTTATTTCATTTCATACCAAAATGAACAGGCCTATTACGTGATGTTTAGATTTTCTAGGCTTGTCCACATCTCCCATATATAAGATGTAATGTGTATAAAGTGCTTAATACAATGTCTGCTGCATAGTAAGCACTCCATAAATGTTAACTCTGACATACATATATATTAAACCTATACTAGCTAGATTGCTTGAGTTATTTTTTGTGCACGTGGCTGTATTGATGCCTGCTTAGGTAATAGCCATCTTCATTATTCAATATGATTCTGGTTTCCCCTGAAGTTTAGTGAGATGTGGTTTTTCTGTGATGTTCTCCTCCACTAGTTTTCAAGCTCATCTTGGAAGGTCTTTTACAACCTCGATAACGCCCTGCAGTTATTAGTAGCAAGAATGCTGTGTACACTGTGGGCACGCGACACATACTGCTGGCTGGCTGACTGATTGATTTACTATGCCTCCCCTTTGCCCATTATAAGCTTTCATCACTGCAAATGTAAGAATCTTCCTTTCTACATCTCCTGCCATCCAGAACAGTCCTCGTAGATCTCCCTGTCTCATTGACTCACCATCTCATTTCATCCTTTCTTCCTTTTTCTGGACCTTCTAACTTTTTCTCCCTGGAATATCATTTTTTCACTCAGCGTGCACACATTATCTAATTTTGGAAAATACTCCCTATTTGCTCCTATATCTTAATTTGGCTGTCCCCATTTCTATGCTGCCTACTAGTATAAATGAGACAATAGCTCAAAGAACAACTTGTAAAAAATGAAAAACTCCATGCAGAGAAATTAAACACATACTTTAGACCAGGAGGTGAATCTATGGGTAAGAAAGCTTCCTTAGCTGTGTTCTGTATGAAGCTGTGATTGGGTGAATGTTTTTAAAGGAACTCTCTGAATATAAAAGGGGATTGGGGTGGGGTGAAGCCTTGGCCATCTGGATGAGAAAGATTCAGTTGCTGAAACAGATCTCTGGAGTTAATGAATTTCACAGTCCTTTGCCCTTACTTTGCTTGTCTTAGTCTAGAAACAGACACCTGGTGTGAACTTGTTAAATGGCAGGAATAAGTAAGGAGTGAAAAAGAGGTAAAGCAAACTTCTTTGCAAACTGCTCTCCTTGTGAAACTAAGTAGGTAGCTCTATGAGTGACGGTAACTCACACAGCCTCTTGGTTTTGTGTTGAACATAGCACCAAAGTTCACACGCATTTACACACCTTTTCTCTTTTTTTGTAAATCAGGTCTGGCCTAATTACAGGATTTCATTGTATTTTTATACATATAATAATCTAGTTTCCCCTATAAATGATTTATTTACAATTCAATTAAACAGCCAAAGAGAACCAACTGTTAAAATAAACATGTTTTTAAATAAGATACAATGTGTATAATTAGACAGAACACATACCCCTATCTTAGTGTTTGATTTGCATGATAATACAAAATAGGTCATTTGAGGCTATGCCAAATATCAGGGATTAGATGACCTTTAAGTTCCTGCCAAGCTGGAGAGTCTATGATTTTGTGATCTGAATGAAAAATGAAAAATTTAGTGCGTCATCCAAATGTTTACAAGAATCCAGCTGTTTGATGTCAGGTAGACAAAACACCTAGACAACTGACAGAGATGCTTCATTTTCATCCAGATGTTTTTGCATTGCATTGATTTAGCCTGACACATAGCAAAGTTAAGTCACTTACTCAAGATTTGGGACAAAACCTTCTGAATATACTGGCAGTAAAATTGTTGAGAGATTTGCCATTTTAGTATCAGTGGCACGAATGTTTTGCTACTGCCCCATTGACAGCTTCTGAATCCATAAGATTTGAAAATAGTCAATTCAGTTCTCTCCATTCTCCAGCTCTGTGCTCTCCTCACTGTCTCCATCCCCCACACCCCCAAAGGCCTGCGTTAACCTGAGCTCTGACCCATGACAAAGTGGTCTCCTCGATCACAGGGCTGTATATGTGGCCTTTGTCATGGAAGCTGCTTCTGTTCACAGTGATCACTGTGTCTTGGGGACATTGCTATCTGGGCCAAATGCTGGCCAAATCAGAATTTCCAGTCATCCTAAAGGTTGATTGCAGTAGGCAGTCATAGCCACCATTCATCCTCCCATTATCATCGTCAATAATACCACTCATCTAGGTTTGCCTGTGATTCAGGGACCTGGCTGAGGTGACTGATGCTGACCAAAAGTCATTATTATTATTATTATTATTTTTGAGATGGAGTCTCACTCTGTCACCCAGCCTGGGGTGTAGTGGCATGATCTCAGCTCACTGCAAGCTCCGCTTCCTGGGTTCACGCCATTCTGCTGCCTCAGCCTCCCGAGTAGCTGGGACTACGGGCACCCGCCACCACCCCCGTCTAATTTTTTGTATTTTTAGTACAGACGGGGTTTCACCATGTTAGCCAGGATGGTCTCGATCTCCTGACCTCGTGATCCACCGGCCTTGGCCTCCCAAAGTGCTGGGATTACAGGCATGAGCCACCGCGCCTGGCCCTGACCAAAAGTCTCATCCACACACCCGTCAATTTAAACACTGTCCTTGAGTTTGCAGCTGTAGCCACTGTATGGAGAGCCCTATGTGGTTTACACATCAGTGTCTTTGACTCAGCTTCTTATGGTTGCCTTGACTCCCGGTGAATCCCCCAGTGCCTGATTGCTGCCCATCCCAGGCCCATCTGGTAACCCTTATGCTCCAAATGTTGCAAACTTGACCACTTCGTTTGAAATTGTGCTTCAAAGGCATCTTCCTCTGCGATCCTTCCTGGTTTCTTTTCCCCCAGCACCCTGCAGCCTCATTTTCTTTACCACTGCCTCCGTCTGGCTCTCTGCACAGGCCCCGTTGCTGCCAGTCAAGCCCTGCCTGAATCTGGATAGTATGGCCTTGGGTGCCCAGAGGGCTTTTGCTCAACCAAATCCCCTATGCGACCTTGAGCGAATCCCAACACTTCCCTGGGCCCCACTGTCCTAATCTTAACATGAGAATGTTGGACTAAATCAGGTCTGAGGTCCCCTCCAGTTCTAAAATTATATTATCTCTCTAATACTGTGAGACTGGCTGCCTTCCAAGGTGCCACTGCTCATCATTCTATCTAGTTGTTATGCAAGGATTTCAGGAGGAGGAAAAAATAAGGCTCCAGGAGTAATACCTTGAAAAATTACAAAATGTGTCTGCTACCTTTCTCATCTTCATGAGCCCCTTGTTTTTCTTCTGTGTTGAATTTAAAACTCAGAGACTTAAACTCACACATTATGACAGTTCTGTCACTTCCTTAAATTACGCAGTAAAAACACACAAAGGTGCAGGTAAGTTTAGCACCTTGAGTGTTTTAGAAGCAATGCTGTGCTGGGCTGAGGATGGGGGTGTGTGGTAGAAAGAGGTGCTGCACCAGAAGCCAGAAGGGAAGGAGAGCCTTTAGGGGAGAGAGACGTTAAGGGCCTGAGGGAAGGGAAGGTGCCTGAGCTCAGGGACTGTAAGGGAGGACTGTTCACCTTGGATGTCCAATTAGCACTTTCTCTGGAATTTAGATATGTTAATTCCACATGAACGTATTGCCTAAAAAAAGAAAATAAATTTAGTTTATAAACAGTCCCTGGATGCTTCCAGTGTTTAGATTTTTTAGATGAACAATCTCCTATGGTATTAAGAGCTTGTCCTCCTCTGGCAAGCATGGTCCAGGACGGATCATGTTGAGTGCTTTCCTCTAACATATTTATATTGGTTACGTCAGGTTAATGAACACCCAAGGCACTTTTCAAGAAGTCACAAAAGGGGTGAGTCTAAGGAGCAGGTGTTGAAGTAGAAAAGAAGGCCCGTCTACACACTCTCTTTATGTGAATGAACCAGAGGTTTTTGCTGTTGCAAATGCAGTTGATTTTATAATTTGAAACCACTAACTGATACAGTGATTGACTTTCCAAAACATACCCCTGGTGGTGATTAAAAAAACTACTGAGATTATCCCCGATTTGGGCCTCTAAACTCAGGGATGGTTCTGGATAAGCAACCCTATTTCCAAGTGTGTCTTAGGTGATGCTGGTTGAGAATGGGACACCCATTCTCTGGGAGCCAGCCAGAGAAGTTACCCTGCTTTTGGAGAGATGGGCTGTCACTGAGAGAACAGTGCATCACTAGGGAGGATTGAATTCATGCTCCTCCTCCCACAACAAATCTTGTAGCTCCATAGATACTCCTTGTTTCTCCTTGTCTCCCTTTTCTCATACCCATGTCAACCTCCCTCACTCAGTAGTCGACTCATTGAGGATTTGCTTTAAAAACCTATCAACATCTTAATCTTCTCCAAATCAGCTTCTCTCTGGCCAGGAGAACCGTAGGTTAGGATGTCCATCTCTCATAAAGTTTCTGTAGCAAGTGAAAGCAAGAGGGTCCATTGGGGTGGTAGGGCAAGAGGCTAATCCTCAGTGCAAAGGTAGTCACTAAGTGTCTTGGCAGATTAGAGGGTAAAGTGAGTGGGGAGAATCAGCTTAAAGAACCAAATTGGATTGAACCAGAGCAGAGGTATAGGTGTGGAAGAGTGGTTTTGGCAGTAGCTGCTGATTGAGGCAAGTTCAGCCTGGAACTGACAGATGATATGGAAGACAACTTACCTAAGTAGCTCCTGGATCAGAAAGGAGCCTCAAAGTGAGAGAACCTGGGGCAAATCTCAGCTGGAGTCCCCTGATGGGACTTTGATACATCAAGATCTCTTGGCTGTTGAGGAGATAGTGGGTCCAGAAAGAGGATGAGGAATCTGGAAAAGTGTGGGAGATCAACCATGCATAATTTTATCATTATGGAGTGTCTTCTAGAATTTTACAGTTTACAAGGTATAATCACACATATTATCTCGTAATTTCCACAGTTACCTAATAATACTGAGAAGTAGTTTTAGCTAACTATAATTCATTCATTTGTTCATCATATTTTGAGAGCCTTTTATGCACAAGGCACTGTGCTGGATACTCGAGATACTACAACGGACAAGACTATATCAACAGTTGAAAAGTAATTGCCATGTGATGGGATTATGTTTCGGTACGTAAGGGTAGCTGGGCACAGCCAGCAGGAAGACCCGAGATGGTGTAGGCAAGTATTTTCAAAAGATGTGACATTTAAGATGAGACTGAATAGTAAAGTAAAGATGAGCTAGGTGAGGGGCAGGGGATGGAAGCATGTTACAGCTAGAGGTACAATTTATTGAAGACCCAGACATGAGAAGATCAGAGAAAGTCAGAGAAAGCAAGCAAGTGAATTTGCCTTACTCTAGGAACCACACTGCGGTGATCACAGCTGGATGAAGAATGTCAGGGATGACTCAGAAGAAATGAAACTGGAAAGAGGAAGGAACCAAGTCTTGAAGGGTCTTGGAAGCCATGTTAAGAAGGATGAATGAGAGGTAAAGAAGACGACATTGAGCTTTCTCACTCGGGCAGTTGGTGGATGGCTTGTGTGAGTTTACTGAGGTAGGAAGCCTGAGAGGAAAAGCAGGTTTTGAGGGAGAGATGACGAATGCAGTTTAAGACATGTCATGTTGGAAACATCATGTCACTGTCCAGTAAGTAGTTGAAGACAAAGATCTGGATCTCAGGAGAGGAGCATGGGCTGAAGATGGCAATATGGAACTATTGCCAGGTGGCTGGTTATTAAAGACAAAGAAGTAGCTGAGATTGCCAGGGAGAGTAGACAGAGGAGAAACAGGCCCAGGATAGAGCTCCAAAGAACTTCAAAAGTAAAAAGAAGAGAAGGAGAACCCATAAAGGAGTTGAAGAAGCATGTTGTTCTGTTGAGAGAATATGTTCTGGCCATATGTCTCTGGGCAAGTTAGGTCACCTCTCTGAGCCATGGTCTTTTCATCTCTAACAAGGGCAATAATAGCACCTACCTTATGGAGCAGTACTTAGAAAGTTCATCGCAATTCTGTCACATAGTAAGCATCAGTTAAGGTTAGCTCATGTTTTAGTAAGAAGAATGATAACAATGAAAAAAAGCAGCAACTAGAGAAGTCAGAAGAACATGGGATGAAGGTGATGGCATGGGGGAAGAGTGTTGAGACAAGGGAAAACTGGTCAATAAGGACAAATGGGCCAGGTGAAGTGGCTCACGCCTGTAATCTCAGCACTTTGGGAGATTGAGATGGGCGAATCATTTGAGCCCAGGAATTCAAGACCAGCCTGGGCAACAAAGTGAGACCTTGTCTCTGCAAAAAATAAATACATAAATAAACAAAGACAAATGTGCTGAGGCCAAAACAGAAAGGCTGAAGATAGTCTATTGGATTTGGCTGTAGGTAGGACATTGATGACCTTTGCAAGGCTTTTAGGAGCATGGTCTGAGATGAGGAAGACCTGGAGATAATAATTGTGGGAGAAATGGATTTTCAGAAGAGTTCAGTAGTTAGGCTGAGGTCATACAGCCAGTAAACTCCGTTGTCACATAGTGCCTCAAACTCAGATTGGCAGACTCCAAATCTGGTTTTCTTTCCACCTACAGGACCCAAGGAAGATAATTTAACAAATACACATAACTCCATGACTTCTGCTTAGTTAACTGAGGAGAGGAAGGAATGAAAAAATTAAAAATAGAAAGAAAGGATGGGGTATGGGGAGATAGAAATACATAGCAAAGCACAGAATTTGTCAGGAAGGGTAATTAGGCAGACCCATTCCCAGGAAGGGGAGGAAGCTGAATATAAAATCAACAAATGTTTCTTGAATGCCTCTCACGTGTCAAGCATGTGGGGACTGCAGATGAAACAGAGACATAAGACACGACTCTTGCTTCCAGGAACAAGACATAAACATGAGAAAAATTTAAGTGCTGAACAGTTGTTTAAGGCAACAATGGAAGAGCTGCCACAAAGCAATATATGATTTATTGTCAAATGAATTGTAGCAAACAATGAATGAAAAAACTTCTTCAGAATTTGCCAAGGAAAGCTCACTCAGTTTCAGGTAGATGAACTGGGCCCCTCAGCAGCGCCAGGTACGGGGGCCCCTGGGAGTTGTGCCAAGAGATGGGGCTGCCCCTGCTAGTGGAGGGTAATAAGTCTTGTGGCGTAGGCCCATAAAAGCTGGGTGACCTGTAACTGGGCTATAGGATGAGAACACTGGTCTCCACCTGGCTCAAGGGGTGTGTGTGTGTGTATCAGAGACAAAAATTGGAGAAAGATGCATAGAAACAGATAGGTAAACACAGAGACATAGAAAAGGGTAGATCATGAAAGATAGGGAAAGAATGCCTGGCACATAGTGGCTCATTGGATAGATGAACAGACAATCCAAGAAGATTCAAAGCAAAATGTATGAGAGAGGCTGAGCCACGTATTGGGAAATCTGAATCAGACTCAGTCATGACTCTTTACCTGTGTGCATTTAGGCAAGGTTACTTGACATTTCTGGGTTTCCTTTTCTTTGCCAGACAGGAATAGCAACACCTACTTTGCCAGGCTGTTGTACCAGGCCTGAATGGAACAACATGTATATAAATTACCTGGTACATGGTCTGATCCGAAGTCTAGGCTCAATAAATGTCACTTGTCAATGGCAGTTCAAGGTGCTTACAGATTGTCACCTTTCGCTGAAGAAGTTTGAGATGCTTTATAAATATTAGCAGATGACGTCTCACAAGACACTGGAAAAGTGGAAAACAAATGTTATCATCCTTATTTTATGCGTGGAGAAGCTTGGTGCTGAGAATCAGGGTTTTGCCAGAGGAATAAGCAATTCTGTGGGAGGATGGGGGAGGGAGAAGGATGAAGCAAAGCCTCAACAAAGATTCTCAAACATGGCCTGCCTTCCCTACCCGCCCTCCAGCCAGCCCTCCAGCCAGCCAGCCAGCAGGTGGTAGGGTCAGATTACATTTGCTCTCCCCTGCCGGGTCTCTAGCTCTGACTGGGGCTGGCTGGTGAGTTTGCAATGACGCAGTGTAACCCTGGGCATTATTTCTCAAAAAATCAGGCAGCATGAAAGAGGATGAGCTCTGATCAGAACCAGCACTGATTCCTTCTGAGAGCAGTCTACGAATCAGACTGTCTTTGGCAGCCTTTTCCCACCTCCTCCGTGACAACTTGATAATAGTCCGTCCTGGTGGAATTTTCTCCCCCAGGACATTGCTGCAACTGAGTTGCTTCACCCTTTCAAAACACAAGCGAGCAGAGCCCAGACACTGAAACAGCCTTCCGGTCTCATTAGCGCGCTATGTTTCTCTGTTGTTCTGATTTGTTATTGTGGTTCCTGGGTGTGAATATGATCACTTGTTAAAGGGGCCTATTTATACGAGTCTTCTCTTTAATTTACCTCCATTTCTCAGCACCCGAGGAATAGAAGGAAATCAGTGCACTGTGCTAATGATCTCTGTGGCCCCGGTTGCTAGGTGCGAGGGCGGAGGCCCAGACCCTAAGGAGGCTTTCAATGTCTGAACCAGTGTCACTGTCGCCTCCTCCAACCCATCCTTCAGCGCACACACTAGGGAAGTACGTCGGCGTTATGGCTGACTTGAGTATGAGTTTGTGAGTCAGAAATCAGCTGCTGGAGAAGAGCAGACGAATTAAGGTTGAATGGGGGTTGCATGCCCATGTAGACAATTATGGTGCTTCAGAAAGGCCGACTAGGAGGTCTAGAATATAAAACAAGTGTGAAGCCTTGGAGGGTGCTTGGCACACAGTAGGTGCTCAGTAAGTGGGGGCTGAATTTGACAAAGTAGAACCAAAGCTATGGCAAGAATGCCAACAATGTGGCAGGGCACGGTGGTTCGCGCCTGTACACTTTGGGAGGCTGAGGCGGGCAGATCACGAGGTCGGGAGATCGAGACCATCCTGGCTAACAGTGAAACCCTGTCTCTACTAAAAAATACAAAAAATTAGCTGGGTGTGGTGGCGGACACTTGTAGTCCCAGCTAGTTGGCAGGCTGTGGCAGAATAGCGTGAACCTGGGAGGTGGAGCTTGCAGTGGGCTGAGATCGCGCCACTGCACTTCAGCCTGGGCAACAGAGCAAGACTCTATCTCAAAAAAAAAAAAAAAAGAATGCCAACAATACTAGGTTGTTAGACCTGAGGCTTGGAATACTGATTCATTCCAACTCACCCTTCGCCTTAGTTAAGTCCTTATTTCAGTAGGATAAGAATGTATGTAAAGGTCCAAAACATGTTTCTATTTACATTATAAAGCTCCACAAAGTAGGAAATAGGCACCTTTCTTCCTCCTTTAGAACTCTATTCTTAATTTCTTATTAGGACAGTCTTCCCCCCTGTTTGGAAGCAAGCTCATTTCTTCTGGACCTACCCTTGGAGGAGACGGAGAGCTCTAGTTCGCTGTTTTTGTTTGTTTGTTTGTTTGTTTTTGTTTTTGTTTTTTTTTTGAGATGGAGTCTTGCTCTGTCACCAGGCTGTATTGCAGTGGTGCAATCTCGGTTCACTTCAACCTCCGACTCCCTGGTTCAAGAGATTCTCTTGCCTCAGTCTCCTGAGTAGCTGTGATTGCAGGCATGTGCCACCTCGCCCAGTTAATTTTTGTATTTTTAGTAGAGACAGGGTTTCACCATGTTGGCCAGGATGGTCTCAATCTCCTGACCTCGTGATCTGCTCACCTTGGCTGCCCAAAGTGCTGGGATTACAGGCATGTGCCACTGCGCCCGGCCTCACTGACTTTTTTAGGAGCCCTTTATGCATCAATCCGTATAATGCCTCAACCCCCTCTCTCCACAATGCCTGGTCTTATTTCCTTCCATGTTTATAAGTGATCTCATTAACCAAACGTTTACATCATCCTTTTGCGCCTGCCACAACTTCTTTCAAGGAGAAATCAGGCTGGATATGATGAGAAGATACCAATACTGGTGCAACCAATATTTCCTACTTGTCTGTCTCACTCACACCAATTCAGAATTAATAACAATGCCTAAATTAATAGTGCTCTAACCATGTGCCAGGGCTATACGTATATTATCTCAATTTATCTTTCAGCAACTCTATGATGAAAGTGCTAATAGTATTCCTGAATTATACATAAGGGAAACAAGGCACAGAGAGATTGAGTGACTTGCCCAAGGCCACAGTAAAGAGCAGCAGAGTCTGGACTTGAACTCGAAGTAGTCTGATGCCAGGACTCATGCTCCTGACAACCCTGCCATGAAACCACAGGTTTGTCATGCTTCCTCCTCTGCAGTCCCACTGGGGGTTCCATTATAAACACAGTGTGCTTACATTCTTTTCTGCTATATTGTACGGCGTCAATCTTTCTCCATGTCTGAAGATTTTATTTTTCCTTCACTAGTCATTCCCTTCATACATTCATTTTGTTCAACATCTATTTCCTCACCACCTACTGGGCATCGGTTCTATTGTGTACTAACTCTGCTGCAGTTCCAGCGACACTTTCCAAAGCCCTGGTGGCTTCAGTCTGCTTCTCACCTTTGCTCATCTCTTGTCCTTCCTTACCTTATTCCCATAGAACATAAAGTTAAGAAGGATTTTCCAGGCTTGAAATTGAAAGAGCCTCAGAAGTTATCTACCAACCCACTCACTTTACCCATAAAAACCCAAATCAACAGAGCTAACTGTGGCAGAGCCTTGTTCTAATTAAAGTTTGTTCTCTTTCCTCTACTCCTTGCTACCTCATTTTAGGATCAGTTACATAATAGATAATAAGTGTTATTTGGCTGTGTGTAGCAATCTGTGAGTCAATTTTTAGTTTGTAAAATGGGAATAGTATTGATATTTATCCCTTAGGATTCTAGTGAGGTTTAAATGAGTAAATACATGTAAAGAGCTTAGATTGGTGCCTGAATTGATAAATGTTAGTGATATGGCTTGACTCTGTGTCCCCACCCCAATCTCATCTTGGATTGTAATCTGAATTATAATCCCCAGGTGCAGAGGGAGGGACCTAGTGGGAGGCGATTGGATCATGGAGTTGGTTTCCCCCATGCTGTTCTTGTGATAGCGAGTTAATTCTCATAAAACCTGATGGTTTTATAAAAGGCGGTTTCCCCTTCTCTTCTCCCTCCTGCCGCCTTGTGAGGAAGGTGCCTGCCTCTCCTTCACCTTCTGCCATGATTGTAAGTTTGCCAAGGCTTCCCCAGCCATGTGGAACTCTGAGTCAATTAAACCTCCTTTCTTTATAAATTACCCGGGCTCAGGTGGTATTCTTTATAGCAGTGTGAAAACAGATGAATACAGTTAGTTTATTATTATATTTTATTCCACCTCAACATATTTCATTATTCATTTATAAGCTGATATTTCTAAATATTTGTGTTAAGACTTTTTGTCCTAGACATGGACTTTAAAAAATGAACTTTTTTTCATCTTATGATGCCATTAATGAGCTACTATAAAATATTATATATAATTTTTAAAGGCAAATGAAATCTTCCTAGCCCTGCTTCCCTATGTAGGGACTTTGGCAGAGTCAGGTCATGCATTTTCCTTTGCTTCCAAAATACCCATTCGATCATAACTATTTCCCACTCTTACCCCTACTACACCGCAGGAAGCTTGACGGTATAGCCTAGTCCTGTTCATCTTTTTATTTTTTAGTTTTTTGTTAATTTTTCAGCTAAGACAGAAAAAGAGGTGATTTATTGTATGGTTGTTGCACTCAGCCACAAGTGAACACAGAACTAGTCCAGGATGTTACAGGTCCGGGGCAGAGGACCAACATGGACAGTTTTTGTTATGAGCAAGGTGAGTCTCAGAGGTAGTCTTGGTGATCAGATGGCGACGAAGTTCTAGATCCATTGAGAGAAGCTCTAAACAGTAGCTTGCATTTCAACAACTTGTACCAGCATTTCCGGCCTCTGCCATTCCATGTTTCTACTCCCGTGGCCTCCACTGGTGCACAGACTAGTGATTTACCTGAACTTTTGCCTCATCTTTCTTTTGCGCTTCAGCCTGCACATTCACTTCTTCCTCCACTTGGCTGTCATGGCACAGAGGTTTCCAAGAAGATGGCGCTAAGACTGAGACCTCATCTTTTTATTCAGTTCTAAGCATTCAGTAGCTGGCACACAGTAAATGTTCCACACTTATTTGTTGTTGAATGAGTGAATGTAGCCTCTTCAGATTTATGTTCTGCCCTCTCCTACCTACCTGCCCTTTTACCATAATCCCCAACTTCTTTCTACTATTGCGTGTGTGTGTGTGTGTGTGTGTGTGTGTGTGTGTATGAATATATATATTTTATTTTTCTGGACTGAGTCTTCATTCTTAACTTTAATAAACCATTGAGTTTAAAACAAGCATATAAACTCTCAAATGCAGCCAGACTGGTGGATTACAAAGAGACTATAAAAGGAACGAGTAAGCAAAAATTAGTCAGAAGTGCTCACTATTACAGAGGGAGAAGGTACTTTGAGTATAGACACACAGTGCTAACTCTTTAAGTAGCTCTAAACCTACAGAGATGGGACAAAGGGGGCAATTGAGAGCTTCAGCTTTGTAGGTAGACAGACCTGGAGTTGAATGAGGGCACTGCCCTCTCTAGGCTTCTCCTTCACCACCAGTAAAATGAAAGAGATAACCAGTGCAGGACCAAGTGAGATCATTGTTGTCCAGTGTTTGCCACATTGAGAGGTCCCGATAAGAATTAACTATAGAGTGAGGCTGTGAAGGGTCATCATACACAATCATGTCACTGCAAATAATTACTATTTTATTTTTTCTTTTCCAATTGCCATACGTTTTAATTATTTTTCTGACATTACCCCTATATGGCACAGGCCAGTACAATGTTGAATAGAAATGATAACGTTCAGTATTTTTCCACTTAATATGATTAGTTTTAATTTGTTTGTGGATACTTATTATCAGAGTGACGACATTCCCTTGTATTCCTAGTGTGCTGTGAGTTTTTATCATAAGAGGGAGCAGTATTTTGTCCTATTCATTTTATGCATTGATTGAAATAATCATACTGCTTTTCTCTTCATTCATCTTCACCCCAACGAGGAGAAATGGCTTCTTAAGAACATCCCATGCTCTTTATTTCAAATCTGTAATCGTAGAGCGTTTGCTTTCATGAGGGGAACTGAAAACTAGGAGGAAGTGCCCCATTCCTCAACACCAACTCTGGGAACTGGTGGGAAATCTCTCCTTGTCTATGTGAATGTGTTTGCCTTCTGGTTTACCAATCATTTTTATAAGACATTTCTCACTTGAGACTTGAACTTGAACTGACTGAGTTCAGGAGGAGACCCTGGACCTGTGGTGACTTTCCCTCTCCCCTTCCTCCAAACACACACACAAGATGCAGCCACTTGGGGAGAATTTGTCAGAAACAGCCAAGCATCTCTCACCATGTAAAGAGCAACAGCAGTCATTTTCATCATGACCATCATCATCATGATAGGTTAATAGGGCACTTGTGCATTAAGGACAAATGTGAGTCATAAATATAAAAATAATAATTTAAAAGAAATAAGATCATTCATTTTAACTCTGTTATCCACTGTCCTTTGCTTTGCTGAAATTATACAACCAATCAAGCAGCAGACGGACACCCAATTGAATGTGGTTACCAGAAACACTCCCTGCCTTGCTTTGTGATTAGTTTAATATCTCCTGAGGGCCAAGAGGTTTTTAAGCAACTGGTGCAAATGGATGCCTTTCTGAAATTAACCAGTTGACGAATGTCACAGCCATCAGGCTCCCCTCCAGTGTTGGGCCAGACAGTGCTCAAGCTGCATGCTTCCCTCACAGCCTCCAGGATGGTCTCAATCTCCTGGCCTTGTGATCTGCCCACCTTGGCCTCCCAAAGTGCTGGGATTACAGGCATGAGCCACTGCGCCCAGCCTCACTGACTTCTTGACTAAGGGTAAGATGAATGGTCCAGGGGTTGGATGGGCAACCAGTTCAAAGGTGACTGCAGAGTGCTCAGCCTTTGAGGAGTGATATTTCTCTCTCTTGTGCATCCTTGGATCTATGTATGGCCTCTGCCATGTCCAAAATTTCTGGATGTTTGTTTAGAACTGGAGTCTTCTGAGGAGGGGTTTATGTATGTGCTACAAAGACCCAGACTTGACCCTGGCTCAGGTGCTTATAAACTGTGGGAACATGAGCATGTTATTACCCATTCTGAGTTTCACTTTCCTCAACTATGTAAGGAGAAAGTAAGACCTGCTTCACATGAGCATTAAATGATACATAAAGCCTGTTTCACAGCCCCTGGAATATATTGGGTGCTCCGTAAATGGTAGGTAAGTTATTATTATTATTACTTACTACTATTATGGAAGGAACCAAGAAGGTCAGCTGAATCCAGATATCACAGAGCATAAATGCTGTTATCAGAGAGTTATTTATTTGGGTTCTTCTCCCAGTGGATCCCCTTTTAAAAAACAGATATGGATTTTGCGTATACTGAGGTGTTAGTAACATACATTAGTAACCCATCTAAGTACTTTCTTCTTGATCTGAAAGAGGCAAGGGGTTATCAGACTACATTTCCTTTCATTGTGATTTTGCCCAAGGTTGGACCCATGCCCAGAGGCCACTAAGCTGAGTTCAGTGACTGTGAGTTGCTCTAGTTAGCACTGGGAATGGAACCTACACTCGCAAATGCTTTATGGTCCTGGTTGTTTCTGTCCTGACAGAGTACAGGGGTGGGACCAGGCGACTGGGCTGGTCCTAGCTCTGTCACTGTCTATGTGGCTTTGGCCAGGGTCTCTCTTTGGATGTCAGTCTCTTCATCTGCAGAATGGGAGGGCTGCATTTTATTGGTGATTCCCAAGTGGCGAACAGGGAAACAGCCCTTTGACAAACACCAGGAGTGAGGAACAAAAGGGGTTAGGAGAGCAGACAGAGAAGAGCCAGATCACAGTTGCCGAAGGGGAAAGGGCAGGGGTAGAAAATCTGTTTGAGAAGAGTAATTCCTGCTTCCCAAAGGACCAGCACTTGGGAAACCAGACTAAATATCTCTGAGGCCATGGGAATGTACAGCCCACTTCGGGGTAGGCAAAACTGTATATGTAATCTAAAGAGGGAAGGATTTACATAAGGCTAAACAACCACCCAGAAGGGAATTAGATTTCAAAGCCTCTGAGTTCTGGCCCACTGCTTAGCCATATGCTGCACCTGTTTCCCTTTTTCTTTTTACTAGCATGGGCTCTCCCTCTAACACCTACTGACCATTAATTAATGGCCAACAAATCAGTTGACATACTGTACTAAGTACTTACTGTTCACAGTCTAAGAATTTATGCAATAAATTGTATTTTTCTTAGGGGTTGTTAGCATATCCGAAGGCCAGTTGTTGAGCCTGGCAAGGTGATATTTTAAGTATCTGCTTAAAATTCTATCCACAAGGTTCTGTTGCCTAGAAAATTCTTAATGAGAAGAGTTAAGCAAGCACTTGATTAATGCAGGCATAGTTTTAGGAACACTAATGGACATCAGCTGGTTGGTGCACATTAGTTAGGGCAGGTAGGTCCACCTAAGACTCTCCTCGATTTATTCCTTTGGCTCTTGACTCTTGCCATGCTGTAATTATGAAGTGCTTTGAGCGTCTCCTCAGTCCGATTCCTCTATGTGTTACCCTGTGATGTGAGAGCAGGAGTCATGGAATTAGAAAACCTGGTTCTTGTGCTCACTTGCTGCCTACCTGCTGTGCAATATTAGGCAACTGTATACTCTCTCTGAGCCTCAGCTGCCTCATCTGCAAAACAGGCAACAACTACACCCTTCCAGACTGGTTGTGACGATCAACCAAGGTCACCGGCAGGAAGAAACATATTGCAAGCTGTATGGCTCTGTGAAACTGTGAGCTCCTTGAGGCCTGGTCGTGACTCTGTTTTTTTGTTGTATATAATATTTAATGGAGTAGTTCTCAACCACATAAGAATCATCCAGAGAGCTTTTAAAAAATACAAAGGCCTGGGCTTCACTCCCAGATATTCTTACTTAATTGTTTTAGGGTGGAGCTGCGGCATTGGTATTTTTAAAAGTTCCCAGGTGATTCCAATGTGCAGTCAGAGTCAAAAATTACATTTGGCTCTTTGCTGGAGGCTCAGTTCTGTTGGATGAATGAATGATTCTAATTATGACTTCCTCTCCGCTTCCCCTGGAGGAGCGTGCTTTGTACTGGATGGAAAGATGTTTCCTGTGTCAGGCTTTACTCAGGTGCCTGGCTATTTCTAGAACTGCTTTGGAAGAGCATCTGGACATTCCTGTTCAGAAGATGCTCACAATGACTAACTTGCTGGTGGGCAGCACCTCGAGGGCCCAGGAGGGGGCGGCCCTGCAGCTGCCGCACGTGGCCACTGGGCTAGTATTTTTAAGTGGCAGTCAGCCAGGCCTTGGGTAGGCGGAAAGGAGCTGGGATTCCCTGGCCTCCCTCCTACTTCCCACCAATTAGGTCAGGTCAGCCTTTGGCTGTGTTAAATGCTTTAGGAAGTTCCTGGACCCTTTCCCGTTGTTTACCTTGTGAAGACATTTCAGCCAGAGTTTTTAAATAGAACAATGCAACATGAAATTAATTTTCTGGGCAAGCTGGTAGTGGGGTATACTGGTGTTACAACTCTAACTTTAGATTTTTCACTTCAGCTTTTGACCGTACTTCCTTTCAGGAAGAATTCTTTTATGGAATTCAACCAGCCCTAACCGTGTGTGTGTGTTCTTCTTCATCCATCAAACACACCATGTTCCGATGCATCAGATTAACATATACAGTTGTGGCAGGAATTTCTTCTTCCCACCTCCCCAGGCCAATATGAGCTTCCCCTGAAGCCATCTTGGATCCCCTCAGTTCGGGGCCGCTGCTCAGAATTCCCAGCAGCCTTCTTATTGCGACACTTCCCACATCCTCAGTCCTTACCCCTCCGGAAAGAGGGCTCAGGCAGTGCTGTGAAAGCTCAGGCAGAGCTGGGCTTATACTCCAGAGCTTCTTTCTCCCTGTTTTCTGAAAGACCTTGGACAAGTTATCTAACTTTTTCAGGGACTCAGTCTTCTCATCTCTAAAATCATGAGGGATTGTTGATGAATCCTTAAGGACTTAATCACTAGCCTGACTATCGTGGGAATCCATGAGGTAAGATACAGTTACAGGGAAATGCCTGGCATGAAATTGTGTTTCTTGCTGAGGGTAGGATTCGTGTGTGTCCTCCCCAAATGCCCAGGCCACCCAATGGGCACTCAACAAACATCCATTGAAAGGGGGTGCGTGAAAGGACATGCTGGGAATCTAAACCCTAGGACAGAGCAAGGAAGCCCCTTTCCTTCCCATGCTTCCTTGTTCAACTAAAGCTATACACACACACACACACACCCCTCCTATGGTTGTGTTTATTTGTTGTGTCTTTTAAAGCAAGACATAGTTCTCTTTGTGTGTACTCCAACATGCAGCAAAGTATTGTAACCAGACTGCATCATCTGGATTCATTCCTGAAAGCTGCTTCATGAGGTTGAGCGATCTCAGAGAAGAACCTGGCCTCAGCAGAAAGAGGTGAAGGCCACAGCATTGGCTGAGTGTTCACTAAGTGCCAGGCCCCTCAACTATGGCAACGTACCAGCAGAACACACGGTACAGCAGAAACACTCATCACCCATAAAACAGATCAAGACGCTGAAGTTCAGAGAAGTTAGGAAATTTCACTGAGCACCCAAGATAAGACACTGCAAAATGGGATTCTTGGCTCTAAAACCCATAGACTTCCATTATATCACACTGAATTTTGCATCAGAGGAACTGTGGTGGAATTGTGACTTTGCCACTAACCAGCCAGGAGGCCTTGGGATAGCCACTTAATATTTCTGAGGCTCTAATTTCCCCAGCCTACAGGGAGGGTTGGACCACTAGGCGATGGCACGGTTCTCAAATTCGGTTTCAGTGGCCATCTGTACCAGCCACTGCTAGTGTCTGCAGCCCTCTAGTGGTGCTTTGCAGGAACCAAGTGGTACCTAACCTTTCTGTGGCAGTTATTCACAAAGGGTTGATGCAGACTGCCAGGGCACCTGGGGCCTCAATGCCTGTTCACAGTCACTAACCATGAATTAAAGATAAGCAGGGTTCAGAGGAGCCTTGGAGATAGACTTGAGCTCATTGGTCCTCAGAAGGATTATTATTTTTAAAACTTTGCATGCTGTTTGTTCTATACCATGCCTGGGACTCTCACTCACCCTTGAATGATAAAGAATGAGCCCTCCCCATAGATTAAAATTGTAATTTTAAATTTAGTCATGGTAGGTGCACATACCTGACTTTGTTCATATCCCACAGCCCTAATATAATTAGGCCATCTTGGCGGCAACAGGATTGCTGAAGGGATGCTGTGCTGTGGACCAACACATCAGGTTTAAGCCCTGGTAATGCTATGCATTGACACCACTGGGTCTCTCACCTCTCTGCACCTCAAACTCGTCATGGATAAATGAGGGGTTTGATGGAAGAGGCCTTGCAAATCTGTCTTATGCATGTATATGGAGCTGGTTCTTTAGAATGGCAGATTTTTACCATTCCATTCAGTCTTTGAGATTTTTGCTGATGGGAACATGCCTTTCAGGGAAGCTGGGACAGAGGTGTTAGGAAAATATATTATCTAGAGCTAAGGCAGAGTAAGGTGAACAAGGATGGCCTTAGGAGCCACCTACATGCTGACAATTCTTACACATATGACCTGGGCCTCTTCCCTGAGATCCAGAGTTAGTATCTACCTTTCTACTCCATTTGGAAATCTAACAGATATTTAAAACCTAACATGGCCAAAATAGAACTATTTATTCCCCACTCCTCCTATATTCCCCTACCCTGGCCTTTCCCACCTTAGTGAATGGTACCACTGTCTACCTAGTTGCTCTAGGAGCCCTATTTACTTTTCTTTTTTCAGTTATATCCCCATGTCTAGGTCTTCCAAAAACCCCTTCACTCTACCTATAAAACTGTCAAAGCTGACAATTTCTTCCATCTCTACTCTCTGCTACTGTAACTACCCTCTCTCCACCTGGATGACATGACAGCCATAGCCTCTTTTTTTTTTTTTTTTTTTTTTTTTTGAGACTGAGTCCCATTCTGTCACCCAGGTTAGAGTACAGTGGCGTGATCTTGGCTCACTGCAACTTCTACCTCCCGGGTTCAAGCGATTTGCCTGCCTCAGCCTCCCGAGTAGCTGGGATTACAGGCATGTGCCACCACACCCGGCTAAGTTTTGTATTTTTAGTAGAGACGGGGTTTCACCATGTTGTCCAGGCTGGTCTCGAACTCCTGACCTTGGGAACTGCCTGCCTCGGCCTCCCAAAGTGTTAGGATTACAGGCGTGAGCCACCGCGCCCAGCCAGCCATAGCCTCCTAACTGGTCTTGGACTTCTACTCTTCCCCCTGGGAATTCATCCTCCAGAATGATTATTCAGAAGAGCAGCACAGATTGTGTTGTCCCCTTACTGAAATCCCTCTAGTGGTTTTGCCTTTGCTTACAGAACCAAATCAAATCCCTAGTCTTAAGGCACTCCCGCTCCAACCCTCCCAGCCTCACCAGTCAGTCTTTCTCCACCCACCCCTCTTTCATCTCACATTGCTCTGGCCACCCAGGCCTTCCCTCTGTCCCTGAAGACACCAAAGTCTTTCTCCTCTTGGGGCCTGTGCTGTCTTTTTTTTTTTTTTTTTTTTTTTTTTTTTTTTGCCTGAAATGCTCTTCCTTTAGATTTTAACACAGCTGTCTTCCTCATGATCAATACTGCCTCGAGTCCCAAATGTGACCTCCTCTGAGGGGCCATCCCTGCCTCCATTACCAGAAGCAGCGCCTGAGTCACAGCCCCATATTTTACCTATTTTTTAACCCTTCCTCCTGCCTGATTTTTAAAAATGTGTTTAGAAGCTTAACAGCACTCTCCACACTAGAATATAGCTTCCTTTTGAGCATAGAAGGTATTCCTCTTGTTCACCACTGATTCTCCAGAGCTTTGAATTATGCCTGTCACACCGTAGGTCTTCAAAAATATTTCATGATGAATGAACTGACAGCTGATGAGCCCGGCTTGCTTCATTAACTCTTTACACAGTTAGGGTCATCATTATAGCACACAATTATGTCATCCAGAAGAAAGAAGAAAGTTACATGTTCTTTTGTTGTTTTGTTTTGTTTTTTAGAGGGTCTCACTCTGTCTCCAAGGCTGTAGTGCAGTGGTGGGATCTTGGCTCACTGCAACCTCCGCCTCCCAGGTTTAAGGGAGTCTCGTGCCTCAGCCTCCCGAGTAGTTAGGATTACAGGTGCATGCCACCATGCTCGGCTAATGTTTTGTATTTTTAGTAGAGATGGGATTTCACCATGTTGGCCAGGCTGGTCTCGAACTCCTGACCTCAGGTGATCCACCTGCTTTGACCTCCCAAAGTGCTGGGATTATAGGCATGAGCCACCGCACCCAGCCTAACAGAAAGTTTTTTCAGTTACACTGTCTTAGTTCTATTCTCTAATCTTAACTGAACGTAGTTCTCAAGATTCAATTCTGGCTATCATGGTAGCATATTTTCAAAACATGAAGAAATGTCTGCTCTGAGCTAGCAGAGATGGAGGGAATGAAGGAGTGTATGTATGTGTGATCAGTATGTATTCGTATGTGCTTGCGTGTGTGTTGAGGGGCTGGGATTTCATTTTATAGTTGAGTGTGATAAATGATTTTAAGCTGCCTTACCTAAAATTCTGAGTGTCACTTAGTGTAAATAAAGCACCAGGTGGCAGCAGGGGAGTATTGCTACACATTTTTTTTTTTTTAAACACTTAAGGCATTTTCCCAGTGGATTAGCTGCTATACAAAATGGACAATTAGACACAGGCCCTGCACAAACAGCTTGCAATCTATAGATGGATCAGTTGTCATTATATAAAGCTCTGTATCTTCATTATCAAAAGCAGCTATGCTGAATGCCCTTCTCTGAAAGATTGTAGGCAAGGTCTGCAGAATCTGAGCAGGCCAGGGTGAGCCTTGCTCTGTGGAGATTATGATAGAAAATAAAAAATAACAGAAATAAAAATGGGCATACAAGCTCCGAACAAGTTAAGGAATGATTATGTATTACAAATTATTTGTTAACTTGGCTATTTATAGTTTATTGTCTGTGTCTTCCTCTAGACTGAAAGTCTTTTGAAGACAGGGACCAATCTTTTTCATCTTGAAATCCTGAAACACTTAGCAGAGAGCCCATCACATGAAAGGGGCTTAATAAATGTTTGTTGAACAACTGAGAAAAAAGTTAAGAAATTAAAAAGTAAAAATGAGAAGAAAAAACTGTGGACACTGCTATACAGAAAGGAATTTGGAGCATGCCTTGTGTGAATTATCTGAGTTGCATGCTCTTAGTCCCAGAGTGCAGTTTTATTTATCTTTCCTTCTTTTTTCTTCAAGAAGAGGCAAGAATTCTTCCATGCCTGACTTCAGTGGAATATTGACCCCTTAGAGATATTCAGATTAGGAAATGCAGGTAAATGAAAGAGGTTACTTTCCAGAGAAAACCATTAAGACATATTCCCATTTAGCTGGACCAGAGTTGCCTGCCATTTTTTTTATCATTAAAAATCATCAGTGTGGACCTGGAGACCATGTTCTGTGTTTTGTAATCTTCACCATCCCAGTATGTTTGTTATCATCTGAGAGTTGAAAGACAAAAAACCAAGCATGTTATTTCTTAGGAGTTGAGCTTCTCTTGAAATGAGGTTCCTTTCATTTCTTTTTCATGCCAGCCCACCACTTCCCAGTTCCGCAGAAACGTGGTCCTAGAGGAATTTCTTCCTCCTTGGGCAGGAAGGGTGAAGGGTGAGAAGAAGAGGAGGACTAAGGGGGCCCCTAGAGGAAAAAGGAGAGGCAAGCAGGGAGAAAGAGCCAGGCTGGAGCCAACTCTGGTACAGGGGACAGGGCACTGTGAAAAAGTAACTTGGGGTGTCACGTGGCAGATCACACTCCCTACACCTGCAAATGCAGGTTAGAGTTCAGATTAGATTAGCATTAGCTTAGATTTTATCCCTAACTATAGCTTAAATTCTAAGGAGAAAAATCACCCTATGTATCTTCTCCTGCCCCAAATCCAGAATCCTTTACCAGTCCAGGGAGTCTGAACTTGAATTCCCTTGAAGGAGAGGAAAAGCTTCTCTTCTACAATAATAGATTTAAAAGCCTTACAGATTCAAATGGAAGAAACACATTGGTGTGAGCAATGTAAAAATATACCTGACAGTTTTCTTTCCTGTTTGTTTTGGGCAGTTTGGTGGGTAGAAAACTATAGAAGGGAGGGCTGGAGACTTTGGCTGAGCTGTTTCTCTTCATCCCTGTGCAAAAAAAGAGAGGCTGCCAATCCGCTCTGTCTACAAACATCGTTATGGACATTTCAGCAGCTCCTCGTCTCTATTTTCCCATTGTTGGTTCCACTTTTATAGTAATTTCTGAGAATAATATAAAAATATTCTGGGTTGTAGATAATTATCTTAAAAACTGACTATGGTCACCCAGTTTTAGTGCCTGAGTTTGCATCTATGATTATATTTCTGCCAAGCAAAGCCTAAATAATATCCTAGAGTGTCCTGTGAATGAAGGTTTTGCACTAGGTCAAGAAAGTAAAAGCGCTGGGAGAACTGCCATCACGACCACGTGACAGAAGAATAGAAATGTCAGACTTGAAAGAATCCCGCCAGGTGCGATGACTCACACTTATAATCCCAGCACTTTGGGAGGCCGAGGCAGGTGGATCATGAGGTCAGGAGTTCGAGACCACTCTGGCCAACACAGTGAAACCCTGTCTCTAGTAAAAATGCAAAAATTAGCTGGGCGTGGTGGCCAGCACCTGTAATCCCAGCTACTCAAGAGGCTGAGGCAGGAGAATCATTTGAACCTGGGAGGTGGAGGTTGCAGTGAGCCGAGATTGCTCCACTGCACTCCAGCCCAGGCAACAGAGCTAGACTCCGTCTCAAAAAAAAAAAAAAGAAAGAAAGAAAGAATCTGTGCATATAGTGAGTACATTCATATGGTATTAATATTTTAAATGTTTTACTTGTATTCTTTGTTCATACCAACTTGCTACAGTTCAATAGAAGAAAATAAATATGCAACAAGTATTGTTTTTGTTAAAAAGTTTTTTAAAATTATACTATTTTATTTGGAAGTGAATCCTTAAATTGATCTATCCAAAAATAAATCTGTGGTTATGAGTTTCTTTTTTAAAAACTGAAATGATCAGCAATCATATTGTTGATTCAAATGCAAGTTTATCATGTACAAAATAAAAAACCAAGTTAATAATAATACGTTATGTCATTATCAATAAACTCTGCATTGGTGATTTTGTTTAAACAAAGCAATATTACACATCACATTAACGTAATTGATCAATTTGAAGTTCATTTGTTTTACTTATATTTATTTTATGAATTGATTTGGTTTTATAGTTGCTTATATAAAAACTATAAGCATAAGGAGTGGCGTTAACACCTAGTTTTATGATTGTGCATATTGATATAACTTTATAATAAATGTAACATAAGCCAACATTTTATATGTCATGTGTTAGTTTAGGAGACGTTTTTCTGAATGAGCGTGTCCCAAAGATTATTCTGTGGAATGCTAGTTCCAGGAAATGAGCAGCAACAACATCAAAATGCTTTTGTTAACAAATACATTTAGGAAATGCACTACAGCTACCTTTTTGGGAATTGATAGTACATGTTAGCTATTTCAACATGAGAAAACTGTGCAATTTTGACTACAGTTTTTCAAAATTATTTGCCTTTGTTAAACCATGTTTAAATGAAACAATCATTAGAATCTTATAGCGTTCTACAAAACACAGTAAAGGAAAATTGTTCTGGACTAGAAAAAAAGCAGATTATCCACTTTTCTCTGCAGAAACAAGCAAGGTAACAAAGTCAGACACTTTAACGAGAATGTGGCTCCAAGGGGTGAAAGTATTGAAAAATAGACTTTTTTTTTTTTTTTACTTCTGCAAATGCAAATGATACTGATAAGGAAGGAAAGGTTGGAGGGTGTATTGAAAGGGCTGAGACTGGCTGCATGGAATGCTGTCTGCTCTACAGTCAAACATGAAGAGGATCGTTTGTAGGAGAGATGGACCCATAGACAAGGATGATTTCTTCCTTTCGGCGAAAATTACCACAGGGCCAATTTCACTATAATAGAAGGAAGACCATTCCAGTTATTAGAGATGTCCAAAGATGAAGTGACTGCTTTGGAACAGAATATGTGCCCTACCCTAAGCAGCTCAGACAAAGGCCGAATGGGGATGCAGATGAAATTCAGGTTATCAAGTAAGTGATTGGACTGGATGATTTTTAACCTTTAGTTCTATGAGTCCACTTATTTGTGATCAAAATAGATATATGTACACAAGATAACAATGTACTTTACAGGACAATAATTAACACTCATTAAGTGATATGTGCCAGGCATGTTACCTATACTAAGATGTTTAATCCTCTCATCCTCCAACAACCCCATGGAGAAAGGCACTGATATCCCCGTTTTACAGTGAATAGCTGCAGTGGAGAAACACAGTCATGCTTATCACTCCCATTTTAAATTAATGACCACAAACCTCAAGTGGGCCTAATGCTGCCCGCCTATCATACTATATCTCTCTTCCATTTACTTTCTCACTCTCCAAGATGATTGTATACTCTCTATTCTCTCTTCAAATCTCCAACACCTCCCCATCCGCACTTTCAGCTGATCCTAGTGCTTCCAACATTGAAGAGAAACAATCAAAAGAACTTGCACAACTCCTACTAACTGCCATATGTTCTGCCTTCCCACCTGGTGTCTATGCCCCTAACTACACCAACCCCTCCAAGTATGCTCCATCTCACACACTATCCTCCACTCAAGGCCGTCACTATAGCATTATCCCCTTTTTCCCACATTATCAGTTTGTTTCTTTTGACTAATTATTTTCATCTGTTATTTATCCTATCTTTGTAAAACTTCCTTTCTAACCTCATTCCCCTTCCGGCTACATCACATTTATTTGCTTCCCTTTAGAGCAAATGCCACAATAAGCTTATTCATTCTTTTTCTTTTTTTAGACGGAGTCTTGCTCTGTCGCCAGGCTGGAGTGCAGTGGCGCCATCTCTGCTCACTGCAACCTCCACCTCCTGGGTTCAAGTGATTCTCCTGCCTCAGCCTCTCGAGTAGCTGGGATTACAGGCGCCTGCCACCAAGCCCGGCTAATTTTTTTAAAAAATATTTTTAGTAGAGATGGGGCTTCACCATGTTGGCCAGGTTGGTCTCCAACTCCTGACCTCAGGTGATCCGTCCGCCTAAGCCTCCCAAAGCGCTGGGATTACAGGCGTGAGCCACCACACCCGGTAGCTTATTTATTCTTAATGCTTTCCATTCCTCTCTTTTCATTCTCTTGTAAACTCACTCCAGTCAGGCTTGCACCCCCACTGCTCTACCAAAACTGTTCTTGTCAAGAGGGCCAGTGACTTTCACATGTTTAAATCCAATAGTCAAGTCTCAGTCCTCATCTCCCTTGACCTGTCTGCCACATTTGACATCATTGATTGTTCGTCTTTTCTGGAAACACTTTGTGTACTTGGCTTCCTGGTCACCATACTCTCAGCTTTCTTCCTGCCTCACTGGCTCCTCCTTCTCATTTACCTTAGGTGGCTCCTACTCTTCCTTCACTCTTAACTTTGAAGTGCTCCAGCGTTCAGGTTTTGAACTGCTTCTCTTTGAATTCCCTTGGTGATGTCACCTAGCCTTAAGGTTTTAAGAGTGTCACCCAAATATTGTTGACTACACATTTGTCTCTAGCCCAGCCCTTTCTCTTGAGCTCCAAGTTCTTATACTCAATTGGCTACTTAACATTTCTAGTTAGGTGTTTAATAGGCATTTCAAACATAGTAAAACTAAACTTCAGATCTTTATGTAGTGACTGCTGTGATGTGCTGGCCACGTCCCCCTCAGAACTGAGGCAGTTCCCTGACAGCTCGTAGCAAAGTCCCTCTTTAAGAATTGCCCTCAGCTGAAGGGGCCTGTCTTGCTTAAGATAACACTCTTACTTGAAGCAGTTCCTCTCCAATGCCTGGGTGATGTGACAGAGAAAAGGCCCAGTCCCACTGCCTCAGTTTGAGACAACGCTGAAGAGTCATTGCAGCTCCATGTGGGACCAGCAGAGGCCTCTGTCACAGCTCCATCGCGGTGGAGTGGTGCTCGGCACTGCCTGTCTGCCCGACCCTACCTCTCTCACTGCCTTTACAGGTGATGTTCCAGGGATGGGTCTCTGGGGAACACCAATCTCTGTCTGACTCTGCTTCCTGAGGAACCTGACTTAAGATAGTAAATATTGAGAACAGTGCTAGGAAACAGACTCTAAAAAGCATTTTGGAACTGGATCACCAGCCTGTTGCTGGGAATGAAAGCTCCACTACTGTTTGGTAGTTGGAATACTCACAGCCTTTGGTGTTCTGTAGTAGTTTTTAAAGCTATCATCACCTCTTGTTCTATCAACGATTAAAAAGGATGTTGAAATCGCTATTATGATTGTGGATTTATCTGTTTCTTCATTCAGGTCTATCAGGTTTTGATGCTCTTTTAGTAAGTACATACACATTTGGGCTTAGGTATAGCTTCTCAAAGAATTGACCTTTCTGTCATTTTAAATACCCTTCTTTATTCCTGGTTATATGCTTTATTCTGAAGTATACTGTGTTTCCCTTTTGCTAGTTTACTGATGTGAGTCAATATATTTCATTTTCAGCCTCCGTCATATTTATATGTTTCTTTTGTCCTTTGTTCAAGGCCCCTTTAGAAACATCTTCTCTATGAAACTTCTCAAGACAGAGCTTGTTATTATTTCTAGTGTTTGTACTAAGCATGGAGTCCACTGGACGCGAATTGCTTGTGTTGGTTTTCACTTTACTAAGCATGGATTACAGGGGTTTGCTTTAATTATGGATTGACTGCTCTTGGATCAGACACACATCTACTGTCCAAAATATGTGGTGGGGGGTGAAGGGTCATGTGATATAATATGGCTGTTTAGAGCTACCTCTTTGTTAGTGCCTATAGATGTGCCATTTCTTTAATTGAAAATAGAGAACTTTATGTGCTGTATACCATTGGCGAAAAAATATAAGGTGAAGCTGAAATATCACATGATCTCTCTTATGTTTGTAAAATTTATCTATATTTTTGCATGTAGCTTTTGTTTGTTCACATCTTATTTAATATTGCATTGTAAGAATATACCACAATCTGTGTATTTTTCTGTAGATAGCCATATGGAACACTATTACTTTTCGAAGTGATCTTTAAAATGCTTGTTTATACTATCAGTTTATACTAACAGTTAAAACTGTGAGGTCATGTTTCTAGGAAAAATGACCAAGTCTATACATTATTCTGTCTTTTGCCATTACAATCTGGATATTTCTTGGATATTCAAATATTATTATTTGTTTAATGTTATTTAAAGATAATCATCTCCCATCAAATGTACTTGGCAGTTCAGAATATAATAATAGAGTGTCCTGTAACATGAGAAATTTTGCAAATATCTGCCTTTTCTGCGTGACAACGTTGCAAGAGAAATGAAGAATGTGTCCCCCCAAACACACAAATGTTTATTGTAGTTTTATTTGTAATTGTCTCAAACTGGAAATGACCCAAATTTCTATCAAAAACAGTGAATGGATAAAAATATTGTGGTTTATTTATATAATGGAATACTAATCAGCATTAAAAAGTAACAAATTATTGATAAACAGAATCTCAAAATCGTTTGGTCGTGTCTGGAAGATCTATATTTACACGTTCATCCTCATGATAGTGAAGGCCAAGCAAGGCATTAAGAAGAGAGGTATGGGGGAAGGGGTGGCTATATTAAAATGGCAAAGGCAACCTCTTTGGGAAAGGAATATTTGAGTAGCTGGGTGTGGTGGCTCAAGCCTGTAATCCCAGCACTTTGGGAGGTCGAGACGGGCGGATCACGAGGTCAGGAGATCGAGACCATCCTGGCTAACATGGTGAAACCCCGTCTCTACTAAAAAATACAAAAAACTAGCCGGGCACAGTGGTGGGCGCCTTTAGTCCCAGCTACTCAGGAGGCTGAGGCTGGAGAATGGCGTGAACCCAGGAGGCGGAGCTTGCAGTGAGCTGAGATCCAGCCACTGCACTCCAGCCTGGACGACAGAGCGAGACTCCGTCTCAAAAAAAAAAAAAAAGAAAGAAAGAAAGGAATATTTGAGATTAATCTTAAGATGAGAATGAGCCAGCTATAGGAAGAGTGAGGAGAAAGCACTCCAGGCTAAAGGAACAGCAAGTGCAAAGTCCTTGAGGCAAGAAAAGCCTTGCTTTGTCAAACAGAGAGACCTCCTGTGACTGAAACAGAACAAAGAGAAGACCAGTATGAGATAGATGGAGAGTGGCAGGAGACAGGAGTGGTTGGAGACAGAGGCAGGAGCCAGATTATATAGAACCCTACGACCTAAGGTAAGAAGCATACTTTTAAAATCAACTTTATTGGGGCTACATTATTATAATAAAATACATATAATATATTACATATGTTGTATTTTATATATGTAGACACACACACACACACACACACACTTCCATTGCCCAAAAAGCTCCCTCCTTCCTCTTTCTAGTCAATCTTCCCCATTCTCAGCCCTAGCCTTTCTTATTTCTGTCACTGTGGATTGGAATGCGCACAAAAAGGAAGGAAGCTGGAGCTCTGATTGGTGGAATGCAGGTACCTTGACCATTTATAATAAGGAATTATCTGCCTGGCTTGAGAGGCTTGCAGACACCAGACAGGAGGAACAATAACCTCAGGAATCATCTGGAGTTCCCCCAGAGCCGGAACATAGCTCAGTTACAATCATGCTAAATTTCACTAACTTAAGCTTGTGAGATAATAAGGCTACTAACAGTCAAAGTGTTTCTGAACTTCATCTCCAGGACAGAGCCCGTACGCCTAAGTATGGACATCCAAATGCCTTCTATGAGAGCTCATAGTAAACTCACAAACTTGTTATTGACGAGTAAATGAGGTGATTTGGGGGAAGTGCTTTAACAGTATTTGGCTCATTAAATTACAGCTAATATTGCTGTATTTTAATATTATAAAAATGGGAATCACCTGAAGCCAGGCTGGTCTTGAACTCCTGGCTTCAGGTGATTCACCTGCTTCGGCCTCCCAAAGTGTTTAATGTTTTCACTGGATGTAGATTTCTGGGCTGACCATTTCCCCTGAGAACTTTAAATATATCATTCCATTGCCTACTGGCTTGCATCGTTTCTGACAAGAAGTCTGTGATAATTCTTATCCTTGTTCCTCTGTATATAATGTCTTTTCATATGGTTGCTTTCAATATTTTCTGTTTATCAGAGGTTTTTCTTTTTAAACAATTTGATTGTAATGTACCTTGGTGGTGCTGGTGTTGGTGTTGATGTTGGTGATGTGATTTCTGGTTGATATTCTTGAAATATCATTTTGGCTATCTTGTAGAAAATGAATTAGAATGACGTTAAGAGCAGAATCAGAAAAAGCTGTGAGGGGGAAAAATATATATATATGTGTATATATATGTATATATAAAATGTGTGTGTGTATATATGTATATACATATATACACACACATTATTGATACACATGCACACACATATACATATATATATATATATATATATATTTTTTTTTTTTTTTTGAGACAGAATCTCACTCTTGTTGCCCAGGCTGGAGTGCGGTGGGGCAATCTTAGCTCGCTGCAACCTCTGCCTCCCGGGTTCAAACAATTCTCCTGTCTCAGTCTCCCAAGTTTCTGGGATTACAGGTGCCTGCCACCACACCTGGCTAATTTTTATACTTTTGGTAGAGACGGGGTTTCCCTGTGTTGGCCAGGCTGGTCTCAAACTCCTGACATCAGGTGATCCTGCCCACCTTGGCCTCCCAAAGTGCTGGGGTTACAGGCCCCTGAACCTGGCCACCATGGGAAAAATATTATAGGAATCTGAGCAAAGACCGTTAGTGACTTGCTCAGGTTTGTGGTAGGGTAGAAGGGATAGTCTTCAGAAAATTAGGTCATGAATTGAATGTGGAATATGGTTTGAGAATTGGTGGAAGATGAATAGAGGATCAGATAAAGAGCAGGAAAAACCAAAAACTTCATTTCAAACATAGTAAATTTGTAATGCCTACTAGACATTCAGGAGGAGATGTCAAAGAGGCAGTCAAATCTCTAAGTCTTAAGCCGAGGAGAGATGTATAGATTGGAAAAATACATTTGAGAGTTGCAGACATAGGGGTTTTAAAGTTATAAGAATGGATAAGGCACTCTTAAAAGGATGACTGAAGTACTAAAACTTGACATCCCCTCTTGTAGGGCATGTGGTACATTTCTTAGTTTTATTTGCAAATCTCTAACCCTGTAATATTAAAGAAGGTGAAGCAGATACTGACCTTATGTATGTGGAATGTTCAATGCAGACTGGGTCAGTGGTGGACATACAGAAGATGTCTAAGAGCCTCAGGTTGCTGGGAAAATAACCCATTGCAGTGTGGAGGACAGGACTGACCCTGGTGCCTGTTATTGTGATGGCCACCAGGGTCAGTCTTATCCTGTTACGGCTGTTCCCCAGCAGAGTAGTCAGGTAAATGACCAGGAAGACCAAAAAGAACATGCCCTATAGGTTGGATGTTGGAAAATCCCAAGAAGATAAATTTGTTGACATTTGATTGATTGTTTACTCAAATGGCATCACAGCTACAAAACAATGAGAAAAAATAAACCATAATGAAAATGGACAGTGAGCACCGTAAGTGAGTTTGTAAACTTGTAGGGTTATGCCAAATGATTTTAGGAGCAAAGCAGCCTGGACTGTGGAGAAAAGCAAGCAGGACTGCCTTCAGGAAGACCACCACTTCTTCTGATAGGATGGACCTTACCATCTCAGGCTCAGGCAGCTCCCATGTTCGCATGAATGCAGTAGTTCAAACCTGTGTGAATCTCTGTGTTAAAGTGAGCTCACTTTCCAAAGGCTATGTAAACCTCCCTCTTAGCATTGCTTTCACGATATTATTATTTAACTTTATTTATGTGAAGGTCTCATTATGAATATAATAGACATTTATGAATAAAAATTATACAAAAAGATGCTTAACATCTTCCAAAAAAAGTTTCACTTTGATGTATTTTGTTATGTTCTCATTCTCTTTTCCTCTCGCCCTCTCTTCTCTACTGTTCTCTTTCTGTGTCTCTCTCTTCATTTATATCTGTATATGTGTCTGTATCTTCACAAAATAGATATTTTTGTATTTAATTTTGTATCTTTTAAAAAGTAGTATCATCACCCTCAGCACAGTGGGCAGCACGTCAATCTCATCATAAAAAACTAACGTTATAGCACAAACATTTTCCATAGCTTTCAGTATATTTGAATGTACAATTTCCAATGGCTGTGTGATATTCTATTATATGGAAATACATATAAATTGTGTTTAATTATTCCACATTGGTCAATATTTAGGTTGTGTTCATGATTTTTCTTTTATAGAAGTATTGTGATGAGCATTTTATATATTATTATATGCCATCTTTTGCTAATTTCCTTAAGTTAAATGTTTGAGTTCTTTTTTTTGTTTGTTTTTGTTTTTTTGAGATGGAGTTTCACTCTTGTCGCCCAGGCTGTAGGACAATGGCGCGATCTCGGCTCACGGCAACCTCTGCCTCCCAGGTTCAAGTGATTCTGCTGTCTCAGCCTCCCAAGAAGCTAGGATTACAGGCATGTGCCACCAGCCCAACCGATTTTGTATTTTTAGTAGAAACAGGATTTTACCATGTTGGCCAGGCTGGTCTCGAACTCCTGACCTCAGGTCATCTGCCCACCTCGGCCTCCCAAAGTGCTGGGATTACGGGGGTGAGCCCAGCAAGTTCTGTTTTTTTAGCAGGTTTCTTGAGAATTTTTTTGAGAAAACGTTTTTTCTTTTGTATGGACTTTATTTTTCCTAATAATATGATTTCTCTTTGCAGAGTGCCTAAGTTCTTAGAAATTTTAATCAACCAATTAATTTTATGCCAATTTCTTCTGGAATATTTTCTCATTGATATAAACTGTTACCCCAGACATCCTCTGTTAAATATTTTCTCTTTCCTAACAGCAGTCAATATGACTACCAACTTTCTACTAGTTTATTCACTTAAACTTTGAACCCTTGCTGGGTTAGTTTTCAGTGTATCTGTTTTAGAATTGGAGTCAGAGTAACTATGATGGAAAGGGTGGGCTTTGGTGCCAGGTAGATTTGAATCCTGGCTTTGTCTCTGTATGTTCTAGAAACTGTTGTCCGTGAGTCTGAGTTTATTCATCTGAATGAGAAAGATCAGAGTATCTAACTCATATGTGTTTTAGAAGGATTAAATTAGATTATGTTATCAGTCCTTGTAAAAAGCTCTTAAAATACAATAGTCTCATCAAAAAGCTCTCTCTTCCGAGTGCTTTCTACCTATTTTCTCACCAGCTCTGCTGCTAACTCCCCAAACCAATCTACCACCTTCTTTCCCCTGGACTATGCAATAGCCTCTCCACTGACCTCCTACCTTACCTCTATTAGTCTTTTCCCCTCACAGCTGCCAGGGTGTTTCTTTATAGATATAAATATTTTTATTTCATACCTGTGCTCAGTTTTTCAACACATTCTCATCACATATTAAAAAAAAAAAATCTTTCACTTACTAGCAATAGCCTACTGTTTTCTATTATTTCACCCTTGCTGTATTCCCATGCTTCCCATAGATTGGAAAGGGGAGTTCTTGGCTAAAAACCATTTAGTAGCTTTCCACATCAAGCAAAGTCCAAAGCCCTTGGATATTCATGGCTTGCTCTTTGACCTCATCTTAAACCATTCTACCTTTTGCTCACTGTGTTGCAACTACACCAATCTACTTTCTGCTCTTACACATGTCTAGCACACTGGGCCCACCTACCAAATCAGGTATTACATTTTATCCAGGTTAGCTTTTGTAATAAATAAGCTGAGGAGAGACTAGGATTCACCTGGGGAAGGTATATGGTCCTACCAGTGAGACCGTGCATAGTCAGAGCAAGATTTGGTCAGGGCAGAGAGAAATATGCCAAAACACTGCATCATCCTCCACCTATTAAAAAATCACCTTTCTGAAAGGGGTCAGTATTGGAGATGTCAGGGTGAAGAAGCAGAAAGTGAGCTGAGGTTAGTGACTGGTAAACCTAGATATCTTTAATACTCTTAGTAACAGAAATAAGGGAAGGCTTTTACCCTAAAAAGACTGCTGCCTTGTTCACTATGGTAGACAAAAATAATCATTCCCAAAAGATGTTCACGTCCCAATTCCCAGAACCCGTGAATGCAAAAGGGACTTTTTAGGTGTGATTCAATTAAGAATTTTGAAATGGGGATGCTATCCTGGATTATCCGGGTAGACCCAATGTAATCACAAGGATCCTTACAAGAGGGAGAGGGGTGGGTCAAAGTTAGAGGAAGAACATGTGATGAAGGAAGCAGAGATTGGAATGATGGACTTTGAAGAGTAAAGAAGGGCCATTGAGTCAGGGGATTCAGGCAGCCTCTGGAAACTGGAAAAGGCAAGGAAACAGATTTGGTCCTAGAGCCTTCACAAGGAATGCAGCCCTAATGATATCTTCACCTTAGAACTTCTGAGTTCCAGAACTGGAAGACAATACATTTGTGTTATTTTAACCCTTAAGTATGTGGTAATTTGTTATAGTAGCAAGAGGAAACTAATACATTCACTATCACATAGACTGCATGGCTAATGATATTGTATCTGGAATCTCCATGTTGAGTTTCTTAAATTCTCTTACAATTGATTTGGGGGCAGTTCTGAAATAGGTAATTAAGTGCTGCCCAGGGGTCCATGAGATGTCAGCATAGGAGAAGATATTAGCTTGTCTTTTAAGTATTAATAGATCCTACTCCAAGGCCACTCAAAATGCTGCTTATCACGTAAGGACATTGGTTGGTATGTTGCAGAGCCCAGAGGATGTCACGGTGAACTCACACTGATAAAGACATATCTGTCTTCCACTCCCTGGGTGAAGATGAGGTTAAAGTTATCCCAGACATCTTATTTCATGAAGAATGGTATGACAGAGAAGGCCCTAAAGCCTGGTGCTCAGAGGAACTGGTAATGGTCCCAAAGGATGACTGCACTGTGGCCAGTGATTCCTGGCAGAGATTTGATGTTGGAGGCCGAAAGATTGAGGGTCATGATTAACTCAGTATACCACTGGAGGCTATATGAGTAAACAGCAAACTGTTCTCATAAACGCAGAATGTTGGCAAACTGACAAACTGTGTATGCCACCCAGAAGGAATGCTGAGGGTAGTCATGCCCCAAGTGCAATGTTTCTTGTGATTAGGTACATCTGAAGCCTGTTAGTAATAATATGAACCTGTGATCAATTAAGCAGCTGACCAGTCGTTACCTCCTCTTCCTTGCTCTTGTTACCCAATAAATATGAAGGGCTGTAGAAGCTCGGGGGCTGCCCTTGCTCACTGGAAGCAGTGAGCTCTCTTCTTCCCCTGGCCCTTTCTTTAAAACAGATTGATTTGTCTTAGGTTTTCATTTCTGCATTCGTCCCTTTGTTCAATCTTGTAATGACGGTCTCAAGTAGTGACAGTAGAAACTGTTGTAGTGATGGTCTCAGGTAGTAACCGTGGCAGTCTGCCACATTTGACCATCATTATTTTTCTTTATGAAGAACAGTAGGGTGCCCATGTGTATATGTAAGGACTGACATATCTTTCAAAAGTGTGAGTCAATAATTTGTTTTGAGTAGTGAATCTGTTTGGTGAGTCAACAGTCCATTGACCACAGATGGATTGCAAAGCATAATACAATTCAAGTACTAAGAAAAATGAACTTACCTACATTCATGGCGTTTTGCATGTAATTTCAAGAAGGAATTTCAGAATTATAAAACCTGTTGAGTTTTCATAGCACTCAGTAGATCCTGGAGTTCAAAATTCCTCATTTAGACCAGAAAGTGGGTAGACCTAGAACCATATTTAAAGAGGATGGTCTGGGCCAGGTGCAGTGGCTCATACCTGTAATCCCAGCACTTTGGGAGGCTGAGGCGGGAGGATCATGAGGTCAGGAGATCAAGACCATCCTCGCCAACATAGTGAAACTTTGTCTCTACTAAAAATACAAAAATTAGCCAGGTGTGGTGGTGTGCACCTGTAATCCCAGCTACACAGGAGGCTGAGGCAGGAGAATCACTTGAACTCGGGAGGCAGAGGCTGCAGTGAGCTGAGATCACACCACTGTACTCCAGCCTGGTCAAAAGAGTGAGACTCAGTCTCAAAAAAAAAAAAAAAAAAAATTGGTCTGTGATGTGAAGATAGAGGTTTTGGAGTTTGGAGAGAGTCCTTGAAGCAAAAGTTCAGTGCGTGGAAGCAGTTTTTTGAACATCCTAGAGTCCATGGGTGGGTATGAATTCGCTGAGCCAATTTGGTCATTAAATGGTGGGAATTATTGAGAAAGAACAAGTGTTAGAAACAAGATAATGAATTCATTTTGGAAATGCAAAGTGCTGTGGGACTCCAGGAGGAAGTGCCCAGTCAATAATGGAAATTATAGGATTGGTACTCAGGAGAAAGACTGAAGATAGCAGTTTAAGAGTCATTGGCATGAAGGAGAGTGTTGAAGCCATGACTGTGTATGAAAGGTACCAGGGAGAGTAGTTACAAAAAGAAGAAGTTGAGGATTGGGTCCTCATATATTTAAAAGGTAGAAAAAGTTGTCAAGGAAGATCTGTGATCGGTTTTCAGATACTCATCTCAATCTCCAGAGTTGGCTGCAGGCACTGAAATCCCCAAGGCTTAGGCATTGATTTTTCAGCAAATACACCCCTTAAATGGGTTAGGAATCTGAGTATACTTGTTCCAAATTTCTCTGTAATGAGAGTGCTGCTTTTTGTGGTTTTTATCGTCTCTGATGATAAACCTCAAGTTCCTCCTCCCTTGGGAGCTGATAATACTACTTTGTCTCATGATAGAAAATCTCAAATAAATATCCCAACTTGAAGTAGGTTTATTTATAGAAGGAAAAGAAAAAAGGGCACTGTTTACATAGTTTCTCTGAGAGACACTTGCCTTGTTTTTGAATAACCAAATGAACAAAAAGGATACAGATATTCAGGGGTCAAAATTGGTTGGCTTTAGAATTAGTCTCATTGCTTATTTTAAATACCTTGATATATGACTTTTATTTACTTGAAGGTAGACCCTGAAAAATAATAGTAGACATAATAATAATAATGGTAGTAAACCCTTATATGGAGTTCACTGCTCTAAATATTTTATGTATATTAATTCGGTTATCTTTACCATAACATTAGAAGATAGATACTATTAAGACCTTCATTTTACAGCTGAGAAAAATGAGACACAGAAAAATTAAATAAGGTGCCCAAGTTCACTCAGCTAAGTGTCAGAAGTGAGATATAAACCCAGCTTGTAAGACTCTAGAGTCTATGCCGTCAATACTGTGCTATGTATCCTCTATCCTGACTTGTCACCTCTAGATTGAGTTCATTATAAAATGGCAAATACACATGCAAATAAAATGCAGGCTATTAATTTGAAAACATGCATTTTTCACATGCCTGAATTTAACCAGAATATTCCAAATTGTGTTGTGTGTGGACACATATTAGACAGTATTATAATAATAACACTTAATGAAAACTTACTAGATGCCAAAATTTGTTGAAATTGCTTTACATGTATTAGCTATTTAATCGTTACAATACTGAGGTCATACTGTTATTCTCATTTTATAGATGAGAAATTCAAGGCATAAAGGGGTTAACTGACTAGGATAATGTTATGAATTATTAGATAATATGCCATATAATATAATTATGAAATGATATTCTTTAACAATACTTTGAAATATTTAAAGCACGTGAAAAATAATGCACACTACTTATTCTTTCATTCCAAGCTTTCAAGACACATGATTAATAGGCAGATGTAGCTTTTATTAAAAATTCCAAATCTCAAAGTCTCTCTCCAGGATCTTTTGAAGTATTTATTATTCAATGGAAACTTGATACTGAAGTTCAAATTCAACAATTTGCTAAAGCTAAATTTAAATGGTAGATACATAATAAGCCTAAAAGGTTCTAAGAAATACAGATATACCTCAACAACATCGCAGGTTTGGTTTCAGACCACTGCAACAAAGCAAATATTGCAGTAAAATGAGTCATATGAATGTTTTGGTTTTCCAGTGCATATGAAAGTTATGTTTACCCTATACTGTGGTCTGTTAAGTGTGCAATAGCATTATGTATAAAAACAATGTATATACCTTAATTTATTGCTAAAAATGCTAATAATCTTCTGAGCCTTCAGCAAGTCTTAATATTTTTGCTAGTGAAGAGTGTTGCCTCGGTGTTGATGGCTACTGATTGATCAGGGTGGTGGTTGCTAGAGGTTAAGGTGGCTGTGGCAATTTGGTAACATAAGAGACCAATAAAGTTTACTACATTGATGGATTCTTCCTTTCACAAAAGATTTTTCTGTAGCATATGATGCCATTTGATAGCATTTTACCCACAGGAGAACTCCTTTCAAAATTGGAGTCAATCCTCTGAAACCCTACAGCTGCTTTATCAACTAAGCTTATGTAACATTCTAAGTTCTTTGTTTACAGTTAAACAATGTTCATAATATCCTCACCAGGAGTAGATTCCATCTCAAGAAACAGCTTTCTTTATTATTATTATTATTATTATTATTATTATACTTTTAAGTTCTAGGGTACTTGTGCACCGTGCAGGTTTGTTACATATGTATACATGTGCCATGTTGGTGTGCTGCACCTGTTAACTCGTCATTTACATTAGGTATATCTCCTAATGCTATCCCTCCCCTCTCCCCCCATCCCACAACAGGCCCCGGTATGTGATGTTTCCCTTCCTGTGTCCAAGTGATCTCATTGTTCAATTCCCACCTATGAGTGAGAACATGCGGTGTTTGGTTTTCTGTCCTTGTGATAGTTTGCTGAGAATGATGGTTTCCAGCTTCATCCATGTCCCTACAAAGGACATGAACTCATCCTTTTTTATGACTGCATAGTATTCTATGGTGTATATGTGCCACATTTTCTTAATCCAGTCTGTCATTGATGGACATTTGGGTTGATTCCAAGTCTTTGCTACTATGAATAGTGCCACAATAAACATACGTGTGCATGTGTCTTTATAGCAGCATGACTTATAAGCATGACTTATAATCCTTTGAGTATACCCCCAGTAATGGGATGGCTGGGTCAAATGGCATTTCTAGTTCTAGATCCTTGAGGAATTGCCACACTGTCTTCCACAATGGTTGAACTAGTTTACAGTCCCACCTACAGTGTAAAAGTGTCCCTATTTCTCCACATCCTCTCTAGCACCTGTTGAAGAAACCGCTTTCTTTGCTTATCTATAAGAACCAACTTTTGTCCATTCAAATTTTATCATGACATTGCAGCAATTTGGTTACATCTTCAGTTTCTACTCCTAATTCTAGTTCTCTTGCTACATCCACCATATCCGCAGTTACGTCCTCCATCGAAGTCTTGAACCCTCCAAAGTCATCCGTGAGAGTTAGAATAAACTTCTTCCAAACTCCTGTTCACATTGACATTTTTGACCTCCTCCTATGAATCACAAATGTTCCTAATAGTGTCTAGAATAGTGAATCCTTTCCAGAGGACTTTCAATTTATTTTGCCCAGATCCATCAGAGGAGTCACTATCCATGGCAACTAGAGCTTTACAAACTGTATTTCTTAAATAATAAGACATGAAAGGCAAAATTACTCCTTGGTACATGGGCTGAAAAATGGTTGGTGTATTAGCAGGCATGACAACACCACTAATCTCCTTATATATCTCTGTCAGACTCTTGCATGGCCAAGTGAATTGTCAATGAATAATATTTTGGAATTGATTTTTTTTTTTTTTTTTTTGCAGTAAGTCTCAACAGTGGGCTTAAAATATTTAGTAAATCACACTGTCAGAAAATGTGTTATTATCTAGGCTTTATTGTTCTATTTACAGGGCACAGGCAGGGCAGGTTTAGCATAATTCTTAAGAGCCCTAGGATTTGCAGAATGGTAAATGAGCATTGGCTTCAGCTTAAAATTACTAGCTGCAGTAGCCCCTAGCAAGACTGTCAGCTCATCCTTTGAAGCTTTGAAGCCAGGCATTGACTTCTCTCCAGCTATGAAAGTCCTAGATGGCATCTTCTTCCATCTTCATCAATGTAGATGAAGGTTGTTTCATCTACGTTGAAAATTTGTTGTTTAGTGTAGCCACCTTCCTCAATTATCTTAGCTAAATCTTGACAACTTGCTGCAGCTTCCACATCAGCACTGGCTGCTTCACTTTGTACTTTTATGTTATAAACACCAAACTCTGATCGCTTCAAACTTTTCTTCTGCAGCTTTCTCACCTCTCTCAGCCTTCTTAGAACTGAAAGGAGGTAAGGACTTCCTCTGGATTAGGCTTTGGCTTAAGGGAATGTTGCAACTGGTTTGATCTTCTACCCGGACCACTGAAACTTTCTCCATACAAACAATGAGGTTGTGACATTTTCTTATTATTCACATGTTCACTGGAGTAGTGTTTTTAATTTCCTTTGATAACTTTTCCTTTGCATTCACTAACTGGCTAACTATTTGGTGCAAGAGGCATAGATTTTGGCTTATCTCAGCTTTTGACATGCTTAATCATTTAGTAGTTACTTCGCTTAATCATTTCTAGCTTTTGATTTAAGATGAGAGACACGTGACTCTTCCTTTTACTTGAACACTTAGAGGCCATTGTAGAGTTATTATTGGCCTAATTTCAATATTGGTGCATCTCAGGAAATAAGGAGGCCTGTGGAGAAGGGGAGAGATGGACAGGGGAATGGTGAGTTGGTAGAACAGTGAGAACACACACAACATTTATTGATTAAGTTTGCCATCTTATAAGAGTGTGGTTTTTGCACCTCAAAACAATTAAAATAGTAACACCGAAGATCAATAGTCACAGATTAACATAGCAGACAAAATAATAGTGAAAAAATTTGAACTATTATGAGAATTACCAAAATATGACACAGAGACACGAAGTGAGCACGTGCTGTTGGAACAATGGAGCCGACAGACTTGCTTGTTACTGGGTTGTCACAAACTTTCAGTTCGTAAAAAATGCAGTCTCTGTGAAATGCAATACAGTGAAGCACAGTGAGGATGCCTGTCAATAATTTGCTTTTTGACAGAATACGAAATATCTGTTGAGTAACCTTAGAAGTTTAAACTGTCTCCCCATATTAAATGTCAGGGTGTTCAGGTTTCAACTCACAACTTACTTTGTTTACTTGTAAATCCACAAGTTTTCCCAGAGAATGTGCGATTAGCATTTGGAGAAGCTGATAAGTTCATAGTGAATTGTAATCTCATTCTTATGTTCAATTGAGGCAAGTATGTGTTGTCATAGAAGCTTGATTTTTAAAATTTGTCTTTGTTGTTGTTACTGTATTTGCTTTTGCTTTTCAATTCCTTGTTTTACTAATTGAACAAGCATTTTATAGCTTTTAGGGAGTAATGAGCTCCTCATGACTGAGATATTCAGACAGAGGCTGGACTGCTTCATCCAGTGAGATCACTCTTAACAGCTCCTACCAACCATGAGTTTTTATTGTCATGCTCAGACGCTTATGTAATATAAATATGATATTATTTATAATACCGTAAGAGTTCAAACATTTCTTCTCAGTGGATTAAATCAATTAGTTCTGATGAGCAGTAGACAGTCCCTGGGACTAGGGTGTTCCTCACACTGGTTTCAAATCATCCTCTGGTCTGTTATTTTCAGAGTTGAGAATTCTCTGATTAAATCCTTACATTTGCAAGGAACACAGGAATTTTTTTGTGTTGGTCATCCTACACACCCAGTGAACAGATTAGCTCTCTGTCTCAGCTCCCCTGAAGCTCTCTTTTGTGCTCTAAGAGGGCAGAGATAGCGAAAATATGCCACTCTCCATAACTTAAGTTTCAAATCAGACTCTCTGTGAATAGCTGATTGTTGAAGCTCATTAGTATAACTTTGGTCAGGTTGCCTAAATTGTCATCGTTCCTTGACTTTTTTCCTAATTTATGCAAACTTGCACCTTACTGCATTTCCTCTTTATCTTAACCACTGTGTTTCTGACTATTGGGTATTGAGAGTGAGTACTCTTCAATGGACCAAACTCAGCCCACCCCGTAAGCCATGGTCTCCAACTTTAGTCATCTGCAGAGTCCTTCCCCTCTCTAGAGAACTGTGCATACCCAACAACCTTAGACATCCACAAAAACAACTAAGCCTAGGAGCAGGCAGCTTCAATCCTGTATAAACATTGATGTATTCATTAATTCCACAGCAGGCACTGAGCACTTGTTTTACGTCAGGTCCATTTTAGGCACTGGAGTAACAGAAATGAAAAGACACAATTCCCAGCCTTAAGAAACTCACAGCCATAATGCTGGTTATGCTGCTCTGTGGTTCTATGATCCAAATTGCTGTTTCTTGTTTTTTTGAACTCTGCTCCTTACCTGTTTCCCTCAAGGCCAGTCTGAGTACCCTCCATGTTCTTCCCATGGTTATACATGCTAACAGACCTCACTACCTCAGTCTCTCTCTCTCTCTCTCTCTCTCTCTCTCTTTCTTTTAAGGCAAAGTCTGGCTCTATCATCCAGGCTGGAGTGCAGTGGCACGATCTCGGCTCACTGCAACCCCCGCCTCCCGGCTCAAGTCATCCTCCCATCTCAGCTTCCCAAATAGCTGGGACTACAGGCATGCACCACCATGCCTGGCTAAGTTGTATTTTTTGTAGAGATGGGGTTTTGCCATGTTGCCCAGGCTGGTCTCGAACTTGTGAGCTAAAGTGACTCACCTGCCTTGGCCTCCCAAAGCTGGGATTACACAAACCTCTCTGATGTATTTATTGCCTGGATTTCGGTACCCCAACCATAGCCCATGTGCTTCGTTAGACTTCACACATGGACTTTTTCCTCCAAATTGGCTGATGTCCTTGGATACAGACCTTCTTGGACTCCATATGGCACCTTCCCTTTCTTTTGACTTACCAACCTACACTGACCTGTGCTTTGGCACCAGAACTATGGTTCTAACAATACACCACTTTCTTAGTACCAACCCATGCTCTGATTGAAAATGCTTTCCTGAATGCTGTGCCTCCTGGCTTCCCCACAGCTTCCTGCAGTTCATAGGTCCCCTGATACTCTGCTTGCCATTTCCCAAGACCTTGTACTAACAGCAGTTGCCTCTGGAATACAAGAAAAGAAAAAGAGAAATAGCAGCTCTTCAGGGCAAAGTTATGCCTCCCGGTCAGAGGGAAGGCAGTAGGCTTGAATAATCTTGCGATATTTCACTGCAACAAAACTAGGACAAAAACATCTGACAGTGTCAGATTTATATATCAAAAATGCAGACATCATTAGTAATTTATGTTATTTCTACTCACTAAGGAGCAATAGTGCTTATTAGAAGACTGTAGAAATGTCATAATATAGACATGTAAATTGTATGAAATCTGGGCATAGCCAACAGGCATACAAAATAGGAATATTGTAGGGAGATTCAACTTCTACGGCCCAGCTGCCTATTTTTTAAAAAGTGCCTACACCTGAATGAACGGTCCATTTTACTAACGCACACATTTACCGGTATATTTTGTGAAGAACAACCCTCTTTGCCTACTTCCCAAAACAAAAGCACCAAGGCAGTTGTTTGACATATTTCTATTCATCACAATTAATGTCAAGGTGAATCTTGTGTTATTCATAAGGTCATGTGTTATAGGCAGTTCCCAATTCACAAATGAGTTTTGTTTACAAAACATCATTTGTAGGATTTATAAGTAATATACACAAAATTAACTCAGAATGGCTAATAGACCTAAATGTATGAGCTACAACTATGCAATTCTTAGGGAAAAAAAAAAAAAAAAAAAAACTAGCCTAACAGCTCTTCAGGGCAAAGTTATCCCTCCAGGCCAGAGGGAAGGCTCCTGGGTCTCTGCAAGTGCCTGAGTGACTGCTCTGCCAAGACTCCACTTAGCTCTGTGTGTCAGACAGAGATTTATTAGAAATAAATCTTTATGATATCGGGTTTGGCAGTTTGGTGTTTTAGGTGTAACACAAAAACACATACAACAAGAGAACAAATGAATAAATTAGACTTCATAAAATTAAAATATTTTGTGCTTTAAAGGACAACACCAAGGAAGTGAAAAAGCAGTCAACAGAATGAGAGATTATATTTGCCAATGTATATATGTTAATGGACTTGTATCTAGACTATATAAAGAATTGTTACAACTCAATAATAAAAGGTCAAATTTCTCTATTTATAAATGAGCAAAGTTCTAAGTAGACATGTCACCAAAGAAGACACACATATTGGGGAGGTGGCCAAAATGGCTGACTAGAAGTAGCTAGTGTGCATGGCTCTCATGGAGAGGAACGGAAGGGGCAAGTAAATACAGTAATACAGTACCTTCAACTGAAACATCTAGGTACTAGCACTGGGACTAATCAAGGAAACAACTTGACCCATGGAGAATGGAGAAGGCAGGATGATGGCCCATCCAAGAGGGATATAGAGCCAAGAGAACCTTCCCTACCCAGGGAAGTAATGAGTGAATGTGTGACCCTGGGAACCCACACTTCTCCCATGGATCTTTGCAACCCTTAGGTCAGGAGATCCCCTTATGAACCCACTCCACCAGGCCCTTCAGTCTGACACATAGAGTTACATGGAGTCTTGGCAGAGCAGCCACTCAGCACTTGCAGAGACCTGGAAGCCTTAGATACTCAGGCTATCTGGGCTTCCCAGCAAAAGTAGCTGAAACTCAGGCAAAGCGGGAGGTTGGACCCCATACATACCCCTAGGAAAGAGGCTGAATCCAGGGGGCTGATCAGCTAGTCTGCAGGCTCCACATCCATGGCCATCTCACAGGATAAGACCCACCGGCTTGGAGTTCCAGCCAGCCACCGATAGTAGCTTTGCACCTCCCTGGGATGGCGCTCCCCAGGGAAGGGGTGGGCCACTATTTTTGCTTTTTGAGTGACTTAGCCTTTCCAGCCTTTGGGCTTTGGGGAGTCCAAGCTGACCAGGGTCTGAAGAGAGCCTCTAACACAACACAGCTTCCCTACAAAAACATGGCCAGACTGCATTTTCCAGCAGGTCTCCAATCCCATTCCCCATCACTTGGTGAGGCCTTCCAACCAGGGTCTCCAGCTACCCTCACCAGTGTTCTCTGGCTGACAGAGATTCAAACCTCACTGGGGTGGAGCTTCCAGAGGAAGGGTGGACCTCTGTCTTTGCTGTTTGGGTGGTTTTGGAGTATCTGAGGTGACTGGGAGCTGAAGCAGACCCCTAGCACAGCAAGATGCTCTATGAAAACATGGCCAGTGTGCTTTTTAAAGTAGGTTCCTGATCCTGTTCCTCCTCACTAGGTGGGACCTCCTAATCAGGGTCTCCAGCTACCTCCTGCAGGCACATTTGGGCTGGCACCAGGCCCATACCTTCCTGGGATGGAGCTTCCAGAGGGAGGGACAGGCTACCATCTTTGCTGTATTGCAGCCTTCACTGATGATATCTCCACATACTGGAAAATTTAAGGCAACTAGGAACTGGAGAGGGACTCCAGCATACCACAGTAGCCCTATGGAAAACTGGCCAGACTGAACGGGTGCCTATTCCCGTATCTCCTCACTGGGCAGGTTCTCCAGGGCCTCCAGCTATCCACTGCCAGAGCTATTGAGCCAGTAGCACCTCAGCAACTCCCTGGACAGAGCCTCCAGGGGCAACTGAAGGCTTCTTGGCCACTGTCTCTACAGTAGAACTGCCATTGCTGCCCTCAGACTAATGAAGGAACAAAGGCCTTAAGAGCTTTATCCATACCTCCAATAGGCTGCAGTCAATTTAAGAAGGGAGGTCAGTTCATCTTCCATCTTTTGGGTGGAGCCTTCAGGAGACAGGAAAAAGACCCTTGGTCAAAACCACTACTAAGGTCTCTTCCTCTGCTGCCTTTGAGTTGGGGAAGGTTCATAAATGCTGAGATCATCCCAGAGTTACAGTGTGGGGCAGTCCAGGAGTGACAAGCCAGGATCTACAGTCAGCGCTCAAGGGGGAGAGGAAGCCACACTTCCAGAGGATTGAGAGGAAACATAGCTGCAACTGTGGGGGAAACACAGAGAGCTACACAACTGAGTGAGTCTACCAACTGACCAATAAGCCTAAATGCCACCTACTGGATCACACCACAAAGCTTCAGCATAAAAAATGCCTCACTAACATACCCCCATCTGAAACCAGAGACAAGAAATCAGCTTCAAATAGAGACCCTGCACAAGGCCTCAGCCAGGTGAAAACATCCAGAAGTCTATTGACTGTACTCAGTCTATACTGCAGTTAAAGGAACACCCATATGCAGAAATGAGAAGGAACCAATGCAAGAACTCTGGTAACTCAAATGGTCAGAGTTTTGTATGCCCTCAAAATGACTGTACCAGTTCTCCCACGAGAGTTCTTAATCAGGCTGAACTGGCTGGGATAACAGAAATAAAATTTAGAATATGGATAGGAATGAAGATCATTGAGATTTAGGAGAACAGCAAAACCCAATCCAAGGAAAATAAAAATCACAATAAAGCAATATAGGAGCTGAAGGACGAAGTAGGTGGTATAAAAAAGAACCTGACAGGTCTGACAGAGCTGATCAACACCATACAATAATTTCACAATGCAATCACAAGTATTAACAGCAGAATAAACCAAACTGAAGAAAGCATCTCAGAATTTGAAGACTAGTTCTCTGAAGTGAGACAGACAAGAATAAAGAAAAAAGAATAAAAATGAATGAACAAAACCTCCAAGAAGTATGGGATTACATAAAGAGGCCAGATCTACACAAATCACTGGCATCCCTGAAAGGGAGAGGTAGAAAGCAAATAACTTGGAAAACATTTCAGGATATCATTCATGAAAACTTCCCCCACTTTGCTAGAGAGGCCAATAGTCAAATTCAGGAAATACAGAGAATTTCTGCAAGATTCTATACAAGAAGATTATCTCCAAGGTACATAACTGTCAGATTTTCCAAGGTTAAAATGCCAGAAAGAATGTTAAAAGCAGCTAGAGAGAAGGGGCAGGTTACTGACAAAGAGAACACTGTCAGACTAACAGCAGATCTTTCAGCTGAAACCCTATAAGCCAGACGAGATTGGGGGGCCTATATTCAACATTTTTAAAGAAAAAAATCTTCAACCAAAAATTTCATATATAGCCAAACTAAGTTTTCTGAGCAAAGAAGAAATAAGATCCTTTTCAAATAAGCATATGTTGAGAAAATTCATTACCACCAGACCTGCATTACAAGAGATTTTGAAAGGAGCATTAAACATAGAAAGGAAAGATTGCTACCAACTAATAAAAAAACAGTCTTAAATACATAGACCAATGTCACTGTAAAGCAACCACGCAAACAAGTCAACACAATAACTAGCTAACAACACAATGACAGGATCAAATTCACATCTGTCGATACTAATCTTCAATGTAAATGAGCTAACTGCCCCCAACTTAAAAGGTACAGAGTGGCAAGCTGGATAAAAAAGCAAAAACCAATGGTATGCTGTCTTCAAGAGACACATTTCACTTGAAGTGACACCCATAGACTCAAAATTAAAGGATGGAAGAAAATCTACGAAGCAAATGGAAGTCAGAAAAAAGCAGAGGTTGCAATCCTAATTTCAGGTAAAACAGACTTCAAACCAACAAAGATGAGAAAAAGACAAAGAAGAGCATTACATAATGGTAAAGGGTTCAATTCAACAAGACCTAACTGTTTTAGATGTTTATGCACCCAACACAGGAGCACCTGGATTCATAAAGGAAGTTCTTAGACACCTATGAAGAGACATAGACTTCAACACAATACCAGTAGGAGACTTCAACACTCCACTGACAGTATTAGATCATTGAGGCAGAAAATTAACAAACACATTCAACACCTGAACTCAACATTGGACCTGATGGATCTGACAGACCTCTATACAACTCTCCACCCCAAAACAAAAGAATATACATTCTTCTCATTGCCACATGTCTCATACTCTAAAATTGACCACTTACTTGGACATAGAACAATCCTCAACAAATGCAAAAGAACTGAAATCATACCAAGCACACTCTTGGACCACTGTGCAATAAAAATAGAAGTAAAGAATAAGAAAATTGCTCAAAACCATGTAATTACATGGAAATTAAGCAACATGCTCCTGAATGACTTTGGGTAAATAACATAAGGCAGATTTGAAACTAATGAGAACCAAGACACAATATGCCAGAGTCTCTGGGACACAGCTAGGACAGTATTAAGAGAGAAATTCATAGCACTAAATGCCCACATTAAAAACTTAGAAATATCTCAAATTAACAACATCAAAACACAAAGATTTAGAGAATCAAAAACAAATCAACCCCAAAGCTAGCAGAAGACAAGAAAAAACCAAAGTCAAAACTGAACTGAAAGAAATTAAAACATGAAAAACCATTCGGAAGATCAGTGAATCCAGGAGTTGTATTTTTTTTCAAAAAACAAAAAACTATGAAAAACTAATGAAATGAAAAAAACTAATGAAAAACAATGAAAAAAAACTAATAAAGGAGAAGATCCAAACAAACACAATTAGAAATAATGAGGTGAATGTTACCACTGATCCCTCAGAAATAGAAATAACTGTTAGAAACTACTATGAACACCTCTATGCACACAAACTAGAAAAATCTAGAAGAAATGGGTGAATTCCTGGACATATGCACCCTCCCAAGAGTGAACCAGGAAGGAATTCATTTTCTAAACAGACCAATAACACTCACTGAAATTGAATCAGTAATAAATAGTCTACCAACCAAAAAAGGCCCAGAACCAGATGGATTCACAGCCAAATTCTACCAGATGTACAAAGAAGAGCTGGTAGCATTCTTACAGAAACTATTCCAAAAAATCGAGGATGGGGGACTCCTCCTCAACCCATTCTATGAGGCCAGAAACATCCTGATGCCAAAACCTGGCAGAGACACAACAAAAAATAAAACTTCAGGCCATTATCCTCAATGAACATTGATGACAAAATTCTCAACAAAATACTTGCAAACCAAATCCAGCAGCACATCAAAAGTAAATCCATCACAATCAAGTAGGCTTCATCTCTGGGATGCAAGGTTTGTTCAGCATACACAAATGAATAAATGTGGTTCATCACATAAACAGAAATAAAGACAAAAACCATATGATTATATCAATAGACACATAAAAGGCTTTCAATAAAATTCAACACCCTTTTATGTTAAAAGCTCTCAAGAAACTAGACATTGAAGGAACTTACCTCAAAATAATGAAAACCATCTATGGCAAACCCACAGCCAACATTATACTGAATGGGCAAAAGCTGGAAGCATTTCCCTTGAAAACCAGCACAAGTCCTCTGTCACCATTCCTATTCAACATAGGAAATCCTAGCCAGAACAATCAAGCAAGAGAAAGGAAGAAAGGGCATCCAAGTTGGAAGAGAGGAAGTCAAGCTATTGCTATTTGCAGACAACATGATTATATATCTAAAAAAACCAGTCTCTGCCCAAAAACTCCTTCAGCTAATAAACAACTTCAGCAAAGTTTCAGAATACAAAATCAATATACATAAATTAGCATTCCTGTACACCAAAAACAGCCATGCTGAGAGCCAAATCAGAAAGGCAATCTCATTCACAATTGCAACAAAAATAATAAAATAGCTAGGAATACAGCTAACCCGGGAAGTGAAAGATCGCTATAATGAGATTTACAAAACACTGCTCAGAGAAATCAGAGAAGACACAAACAAATGGAAAAACATTTTATGCTCTTGGATAGTAAGACAAAATATCAGTAAAATGGCCATACTGCCTAAAGCAATTTACAGATTCAATGTTATTCCTATCGAACCACCAAAAACATTCTTCACAAAACTAGAAAAAACAATTTAAAAATTTATATGGAATCAAAAAAGAGCCTGAATAGCCAAGGTAATCCTAAGCAAAAAGAACAAAACTGGAGGCATCACATTACCAGAATTCAAACTATGCTACAGGGCTGCAGTAACCAAAACAGCATGATACTAGCACAAAAATAGACACATAGACCAATGGAACAGAATAGAGAGCCCAAAAATAAGGTTGCACACCTATGACCACCTGATCTTTGACAAAGCTAACAAAAACAAATAATGGGGAAAAGACTATCTCTATTCAATAATTGGTGCTGGGATAACTGGCTAGCCGTTTGCAGAAGACTGAAGCTGGACCCTTTCTTACACTGTATACAAAAATCAACACAAGATGGATTAAAGACTTAAGTGTACAACCCCAAACCATAAAAACCCTGGAAGACAACCTAGGCAATAATATCCTGGACATAGGAATGGGCAAAGATTTCATGACAAAGATAGCAAGAGCAACCTCAACAAAAGCAAAAATTGACAAATGGGATCTAATTAAATTTAAGAGCTTCTGCATAGCAGAAGAAACCATCAACAGAGAAAACAGACATCCTACACAATTGGAGAACATTTTGCAAAGTGTGCATCTGACAAAGGTCTGATATCCAGTATCTATGAGAAACTTAAACAGATCTACAAGAGAAAAACACCACCATTGAAAAGTGGGCAAAGGACTTTGTTGAACAGATACTTTTCAAAAGAAGACATAGTTTGTGGCCAAGAAGCATATGAAAAAAAGCTCAATCTTACTCATCATTAGAGAAATTAAAATCAAAACCACAATGAGATACTATCTCACACTAGTCAGAATGACTATTATTAAAAAAACAAAAAATAGATGTTGGCGAGTTTGCACAGAAAATGAAATACTTATACACTGTTGGTAGGACTGTAAATTAGCTCAACCATTGTGGAAAGCAGTGGTTTTCTCAAAGAGCTAAAAGCAGAACTACCATTTGACCCCGCAATCCCATTACTGAGTATATACTCAGAGGAATGGAAATCATTCTACCGTTGCTATAAAGACACATGTACGTGAATGTTTATTGTGGCATTAGTCACAATAGCAAAGATGTGGACTCAACCTAAATGCCTATCAATGACAGATTGTAAAAAGAAAATGTGGCACATATACACCATGGAATACTATGTAGCCATAAAAAAGAATGAGATCATGTCTTTTGGGGTAACATGGATGGAGCTGGAGGCCATTATCCTTAGCAAACTAATGCGGAAACAGGAAAAACAAATACTGCATGTTCTCACTTATAAGTGGGAGCTAAATGATGAGAACTTATGAACACAAAGAAGGAAACAACAGACTCTGGGGTCTACTTGAGGGTGGAGGGTGGGAGGAGGGAGAGAAGCAGAAAAGATAATGATTGTGTACGAGGCTTAATTCCTGGGCAATAAAATAATCTATACAGCAAACCCCCATGACATGAGTTTACCTCTCTAATGAACCTTCACATGTACCCCCAAACCTAAAATAAAAGTTAAAAAGAAGACACATAAATGGCCAATAAGCACATGAAAACACGCTCAACATCCTGAGTCATCAGAGAACAGCAAAACAAAACCACAATGAAATATCTCTTCATACATAGTAGGGTAGCTCTAATATAAAAGAGAGCTAATTAACATTGGTAAGGATGGGAAGGAATTGGGATCCTCATGCATTGTTGTTGGGGGTGCAAAATGGTATAGCTGCTTTGGAAAACAGCCTGGCAGTTCTTCAAAAGGAAATGACCCAGAAATCCCACTTCCAGGTATGTTCCTAAGAAATAAAAACATGTTCAAACAAAAACTGGCACATACATGTTAATAGCAGCATCATTCATACTTGCTTCAAAGTGCAAGTAATCCAAACGTCCAGTAGCTGCTGAATGGATAAATAAAGTGAGGTGTACACATACAATGGAATATTACTGGGCAATAAAAAGGAATTAAGTACTGATATATACTACAGTGTGGATGAACCTTGAAAACATTATGCTAAGCGAAATAGGCCAGACACAGAAGGCCACATATTATATCATTCATTTTACATGAATTGTCCAGAATAGGCAAATTTATAGACACAGAACATGGATTAGTGGTTGCTTGGGGCTGGAAGTAGAAATGGGGACTGACTGCAAGTGGAAATTAGAAATCTTTTTGAACTGATGAAAAGGTTGGTAATGTTGGGTTTGGTGATATTTGCACAGCTCTGTAAATTTATTAAAAAGCATTGAATTACACAATTTAAAAGGGCGAATTTTATTGTGTGAGTTATGTTTCAATAAAACTGTTTAAAAATCACATCAAATGATACAGATTCTACTAAAAATATTATAATGTCTAACACATCCTTTAAAACTTGAACCCTACCTGGGTGCGATGGCTCACACCTGTAATCCCAGCACTTTGGGAGTCTGAGGCGGGCAGATCATGAGGTCAGGAGATCGAGACCATCCTGGCTAACACGGTGAAACCCTGCCTTTACTAAAAATACAAGAAATTAGCTGGGCGTGGTGGTCGGCACCTGTAGTCCCAGCTAATCCGGAGGCTAAGGCAGGAGAATGGCGTGAACCCGGGAGGTGGAGGTTGCAGTGAGCCAAGATCGCGCCACTGCACTCCAGCCTGGGTGACAAGAGTGAGACTCCGTTTCAAAAAACAAACAAAAACACTTGACTTCTTTAAAATATAAATATGGGACTATATTTAAGAAACGTTTATGCACCTAATGACCTAGTTTCAAACTACATGAAGCAAAAATTAATAGACTAAAAGGAGGTATAGACAAACCCATCATTTTGTTGAAGATTTCAACAATGCAATTAACCTACCTCTGCTAATTGATATTTATAGAGGGTGACACTGAATAACTATGGGATAAACAATTGTTTTGAATGCACATAGCACTCTAGAAATTTTTCACAGAATCTAAGAAGTTAAAGAAAAAAAGACAAGAAGAATGAGTGGGAAAATATTTTCAAAGAATAAACTTTCAGCATTTAGTTTTCTATTTCATTGATTTCTCCCAAAATTGACCTTATACTGGACTGTAAAATAAGTCTTGATAAATTCAAAATTATTTAAATAATATAAAGTATATTTCTGACCACAGTGGAATTAAACTAGAAATAAACAGTAAACCAAAAAATATATAGAAAATTACAAAATATTATGAAATTGGCTTTGGCAGGGGGCGGAGCAAGATGGCCGAATAGGAACAGCTCCAGTCTCCAACTCCCAGCGCGAACGACACAGAAGACCGGTGATTTCTGCATTTTCAACTGAGGTACTGGGTTCATCTCACTGGGGAGTACTGGACAATCGGTGCTGGTCAGCTGCTGCAGCCTGACCAGCGAGAGCTGAAGCAGGGCGAGGCATCCCCTCACCTGGGAAGCGCAAAGGGGAAGGGAATCCCTTTTCCTAGCCAGGGGAACTGAGACACACAACACCTGGAAAATCGGGTAACTCCCACCCCAATACTGCGCTTTAAGCAAACGGGCACACCAGGAGATTATATCCCACACCTGGCCTGGAGGGTCCCACGCCCACAGAGCCTCCCTCATTGCTAGCACAGTAGTCTGTGATCTCGCGGCAAGGCAGCAGCAAAGCTGGGGGAGGGGCGCCCGCCATTGCTGAGGCTTAAGTAGATAAAGAAAGCCGCTGAGAAGCTCGAACTGGGTGGAGCTCACAGCAGCTCAAGGAGTCCTGCCTGTCTCTGTAGACTCCACCTCTGGGGACAGGGCACAGCTAAACAACAACAACAACAACAACAAAAATGCAGCAGAAACCTCTGCAGACGCAAACGACTCTGACAGCTTTGAAGAGAGCAGTGGATCTCCCAACACAGAGGTTGAGATCTGAGAAGGGACAGACTGCCTGCTCAAGTGGGTCCCTGACCCCTGAGTAGCCTAACTGTGAGACATCCCCCACTAGGGGCAGTCTGACACCCCACACCTCACAGGGTGGAGTACACCCCTGAGAGGAAGCTTCCAAAGTAAGAATCAGACAGGTACACTCACTGTTCAGCAATATTCTATCTTCTGCAGCCTCTGCTGCTGATACCCAGGCACACAGGGTCTGGAGTGGACCTCAAGCAATCTCCAACAGACCTACAGCTGAGGGTCCTGACTGTTAGAAGGAAAACTATCAAACAGGAAGGACACCTACACCAAACCCCATCAGTACGTCACCATCATCAAAGACCAGAGGCAGATAAAACCACAAAGATGGGGAAAAAGCAGGGCAGAAAAGCTGGAAATTAAAAAAATAAGAGCGCATCTCCCCCTGCAAAGGAGCGCAGCTCATCGCCAGCAATGGATCAAAGCTGGATGGAGAATGACTTTGAGGAGATGAGAGAAGAAGGCTTCACTCCATCAAACTTCTCAGAGCTAAAGGAGGAATTACGTACCCAGGGCAAAGAAACTAAAAATCTTGAAAAAAAAGTGGAAGAATTGATAGCTAGAGTAATTAATGCAGAGAAGGTCATAAACGAAATGACAGAGATGAAAACCATGACACGAGAAATACGTGACAAATGCACAAGCTTCAGTAACCGACTCGATCAACTGGAAGAAAGAGTATCAGCGATTGAGGATCAAATGAATGAAATGAAGCGAGAAGAGAAACCAAAAGAAAAAAGAAGAAAAAGAAATGAACAAAGCCTGCAAGAAGTATGGGATTATGTAAAAAGACCAAATCTTCGTCTGATTGGGGTGCCTGAAAGTGAGGGGGAAAATGGAACCAAGTTGGAAAACACTCTTCAGGATATCATCCAGGAGAACTTCCCCAACCTAGTAAGGCAGGCCAACATTCAAATCCAGGAAATACAGAGAACACCACAAAGATACTCCTCGAGAAGAGCAACTCCAAGACACATAATTGCCAGATTCACCAAAGTTGAAATGAAGGGAAAAATGTTAAGGGCAGCCAGAGAGAAAGGTTGGGTTACCCACAAAGGGAAGCCCATCAGACTAACAGCAGATCTCTCGGCAGAAACTCTACAAGCCAGAAGAGAGTGGGGGCCAATATTCAACATTCTTAAAGAAAAGAATTTTCAACCCAGAATTTCATATCCAGCCAAACTAAGTTTCATAAGTGAAGGAGAAATAAAATCCTTTACAGATAAGCAAATGCTTAGAGATTTTGTCACCACCAGGCCTGCCTTACAAGAGACCCTGAAGGAAGCACTAAACATGGAAAGGAACAACCGGTACCAGCCATTGCAAAAACATGCCAAAATGTAAAGACCATCAAGGCTAGGAAGAAACTGCATCAACTAACGAGCAAAATAACCAGTTAATATCATAATGGCAGGATCAAGTTCACACATAACAATATTAACCTTAAACGTAAATGGACTAAATGCTCCAATTAAAAGACATAGACTGGCAAACTGGATAGAGTCAAGACCCATCAGTCTGCTGTATTCAGGAGACCCATCTCACATGCAGAGACATACATAGGCTCAAAATAAAGGGATGGAGGAAGATCTACCAAGCAAATGGAGAACTAAAAAAAGCAGGGGTTGCAATACTAGTCTCTGATAAAACAGACTTTAAACCATCAAAGATCAAAAGAGACAAAGAAGGCCATTACATAATGGTAAAGGGATCAATTCAACAGGAAAAGCTAACTATCCTAAATATATATGCATCCAAAACAGGAGCACCCAGATTCATAAAGCAGGTCCTTAGAGACTTACAAAGAGACTTAGACTCCCATACAGTAATAATGGGAGACTTCAACACTCCACTGTCAACATTAGACAGATCAACGAGACAGAAAGTTAACAAGGATATCCAGGAATTGAACTCATCTATGCAGCAAGCAGACCTAATAGACATCTATAGAACTCTCCACCCCAAATCAACAGAATATACATTCTTCTCAGCACCACATCGCACTTATTCCAAAATTGACCACATAATTGGAAGTAAAGCACTCAGCAAATGTACAAGAACAGAAATTATAACAAACTGTCTCTCAGACCACAGTGCAATCAAACTAGAACTCAGGACTAAGAAACTCAATCAAAACCGCTCAACTACATGGAAACTGAATAACCTGCTCCTGAATGACTACTGGGTACATAACAAAATGAAGGCAGAAATAAAGATGTTCTTTGAAACCAATGAGAACAAAGATACAACATACCAGAGTCTCTGGGACACATTTAAAGCAGTGTGTAGAGGGAAATTTATAGCACTAAGTGCCCACAAGAGAAAGCAGGAAAGATCTAAAATTGACACTCTAACATCACAATGAAAAGAACTAGAGAAGCAAGAGCAAACACATTCAAAAGCTAGCAGAAGGCAAGAAATTACTAAGATGAGAGCAGAACTGAAGGAGATAGAGACACAAAAAACCCTCCAAAAAATCAATGAATCCAGGAGTTGGTTTTTTGAAAAGATTAACAAAATTGAGAGACCGCTAGCAACACTAATAAAGAAGAAAAGAGAGAAGAATCAAATAGACACAATAAAAAATGATAAAGGGGATATCACCACCGACCCCACAGAAATACAAACTACCATCAGAGAATACTATAAACACCTCTATGCAAATAAACTGGAAAATCTAGAAGAAATGGATAATTTCCTGGACACTTACACTCTTCCAAGACTAAACCAGGAAGAAGTTGAATCCACGAATAGACCAATAGCAGGCTCTGAAATTGAGGCAATAATTAATAGCCTACCAACCAAAAAAAGTTCAGGACCAGATGGATTCACAGCTGAATTCTACCAGAGGTACAAGGAGGAGCTGGTACCATTCCTTCTGAAACTATTCCAATCAATAGAAAAAGA